>NC_046157.1:91783249-91964024 GCF_011064425.1 Rattus rattus | reverse complement strand
TTTATTATCTTGAAAAATTTGTCTCCTTACATAATTTTGTTTTTCTGAATGTGAGTGAGAAAGTTAACATAAAGCTTTTCTTACTTCCTTGCAGCTCTAAACAGTTTTTTTCAGTGGTATTATGACAGAATTTCCCACTAGACAGAGAATGCATGCATTATAAATTTTCATTTTGAAGAATGAGAAGGAAGAAAAACTGTGTGTGTGTGTGTGTGTGTGTGTGTGTGTGTGTGTGTGTGTGTGCGCGCGCGTGTGTTATAGGATTTACATTTTTTCTCTTATCAAAACAAGTTAACACTTCTGGTTCTTATATTCAGAGCTCTTGAAATTGTCCCAGACGAAAATTTCTATGCAGCTGTTGCAGGAAGTGATACATTTGACAAAGAACAGCAAAAGCACTGTAAGTGTAGGAAGGGGACACCGTTAACAAATACTGGACACTGAATTCAGATTAATCATCTTGAAAAGTGGCTTTGTGGAAATACACTCTCCTTCATGATGTTTTCATTGCTTTCTACTGCACAGTGTAAGGCTTCTCTTAATAGCACAGAAGCAACCAGTCTCTTAGCGATCCACCTATAACTTGGGCCACATGAATATTTTGTAAATTATAGAGTATTATATCATAAAAAAGAAATTTTGCAATCTATTCTGGGTAACAGGGAAATATATTAAGATTTGTGGGTAGCTTTGAAACTCAAAGCAGTAAGTGTAACAGCAACCAAAGTGGTTTGCATAGAGTGGATGGGATACCACAAAGTACTTAGACATTTATGAATGACTTTGTTACTTTTGAAATATAGTTCTGATAACTAAAGTTTACTACTTTGTAGCTTGGAATGCAGTACTGTATAATATACATAATATACACAATGACATGCTACATTGTATCTTTCTAAATTCAATATATTTTGTAGCATCCCTTTCCCCTCACTCATTAGTTTACCTGGTGCATTTCTTCCTACAGCTTTTGATTTTAAGGGTGTGTCTTCTGTATTTCATTCATAGCTGAATCTTGTTTCCTCCATTCTGCACTCTGTGTTTTAAGTGGCACATTCAATCTGTCCATTGTCAAGGCAGTAGCTGGTGAAAGAGGAGGTTTTCTTTTCTACCCATACATATTTCTGCTTTCTTTTTCCTTGACTTCTCATGTATTGTCACAGTTGTATCGTTGTGCATTACTCACATCAATAATGATGAATTGCAGTGCATATTTACTTTTAACTCCTATGGAAAAGTGATCAACAAACAAAACAGATTATTGCTCTCTTTGCATCATTTCATGGCTTTGGGCACTGTGCTTTCGACCCTACTTCATGTGGATTCAGGTTGCTACAACATTCTTTCACTCTTCTCAATGTGCTTGTCATGGAAATCAACTATGAACATATTCTCTGCACTGTTTGAGTACAGAATTCTTGACAGGTATTATTGTAGTATTTTTTTCTTCCATCTATCACTTTCAAAAAGCCAACCCCTACTATGGGGGTCTGGCACCTGGGGCTTCCCACTGAGATCTCTGACTTGGGTAGGTGTGTGGGTTCAGGTGAGAGAAAGAGAACTCAGACAGGGAGGAGGGACTGCTGCTGCTTTGGTTGCTTTACCAGACCAAGCCAGCAGGAGACTGACTAGCTGGCAAGGGGAGCAGAGGAGCTTCTGGTGGTGATTTCAGGAGAGCAGATCTCTTTCCCAGGCAGCACTGTTACAGCTCTTTTGAGAGAAGCTCTCAGATAATGGAATAATTCAGGCATACTTTTACACCTGAACACAATTCTTAAATATAGTTTTGGATAGGTCAGTGTCTAAAAGCAGGTACTTCCTATTGGTTTGTCCTGATTGCTTGGAAAGACCTCATATTCCCGGTGCGTGCTCCTCTTTCTACAACTGATCTGTCTTGAGCTTACATGACCTGTGGTCACATACTCACCTGTGGAGGAGGGACCTGAGGCATTGATCTCTGTGATTAATATATCTGAGCCTATGTAACCTGTGGTCATGTCCTCACCTGTGGCGGAGGGGTTTGGGGCATTGTCTTCTGTGACTGATCTGTTTTGAGCTTATGTAATCTCTGATCACATCCTTTCCTGTGGAGGAAGGGCTTGGGACATTCCCTTATATAACTGGTCTGTCTCAAACCTCTCTACAGGGATCTATGGGGGGCTACAGCTATGTAAGGCCTTGATCTCCTGGAAGACTGGGAATGCACCTGCCATCCCTTTTAGGGTCTCTGGGAATTCACCTATCTCAACCAAGAATCAGTGTACCTTCACAGCCCACCACCCCACACCCTGCATCTTTCCTTCAAGGTTTCTGCTATTATATGAATGAATACATTTCATTTTCAGAGTCAAACTTTATAGATTCTGAATTTTTCTTTTCTCCTTTGTGTTCTTCATTCTTATTTTTCTACTATAGAGACTGCATTAATTGAGACCTAAAAAATGAAAATAACTTCCTCAGTTTGCACTATTTCAGACAAGAATTGTGTACTCAAGGCATTATGAGCCCTGTAAGAATTATAAAAATTATTTTCCTATCATCGTCAGAGACTTCCAATCTGTATTGGCAACTTTGCATTCTAATATACCACACTCTTATTGTCTTTGGACTCTGAATCTGTTTCGCCTCCCTGCAATCATCTATTTGTAATATATTCTACCTTTCTTGGACAATAAGGCCAAATGTTCAATTATCTATAGATTTTATCTTATATTATATCTAGGTTTTCTGTCATAGTATCTAGAAGTATCAGAAGGTTCATGTTATAACAAAATAGTTTGTTTTTAAAAAAACAAATCAATACAACAACAAAAATACAACAACAATAACAATGGCACCCAAGTTTCAATATACTTTCCAGGTAATTGTGAATTGAGTATTGCACCATTTCTATTTAATGCTTATATTCATGTTATTGTACATGAACTCTATTTTTTATCCAGACTACATATGATTCTCTACAGTAGGGTGTGACTCGTATGGTAAAATCTTGTTTATTCAGCTGTACATATCAGTGTCTTGAAGCACATCTTAGATATTAGCATATCAATAAATATTTGTTAATGCAATGGAAAAGAGTTTATTTAATTCTCTTAGTAATCACTGTGAGTTCATATCAGATAGTTTATTATAAAAGGAAGAGCACTTTCTTCATCATTCCTTTGGCTTCCTATTCGGTGGTGTAATCTTCAGCCATCATCCAAAGCTCAGCAAGCCATTCTAGAGGATACAAGTTATTTATAAAAATGTGTAAGACAGAAGAATTCATGTTCCTGAAATGCAAAGTCAGCTACTATTCTGATCTTCACATTGATATTATAGGGAAAAATCTGCTGTTGGGATATGCCCTAATCAGTCAGCTTAACCATGTATATTTCTTTGCTTTCCCGATGCTACTGAGGAAACTGCATTGTCTCCCTGTGGAATATTGGAAAATTCCAACATAATAGGGCACAGCTTTTCTTTACAAAAAGACAAGAAGAAACATGTAAGAGAAATTCAAAATATATCTGGTATAGTTAATTTTCTTTTACAATTTTATACTCCAAAGTTCTTGTCATAAATCAACTCTCAGAATAGCCTCTAGTTCTATATGTGAAGATTTATTTTAATTACATTAATTGAGACAGGAACATTTACCCTGAACATCTTTTGAGCTGCATCTTAGAGTACACAAGTAATAGGAAATTAGCTGAACAGGAAAAACATGGCCCTCTGCTTCTTACAATGAATTGTACTCTTGTAATTTGGACCAAAAATAAACACTTAATCCATTATGTTTTATTTGTCAAGTATTTTATTAGAGAGTAGAAATGTGTGACTGAGAAATTCCTATTTTTTTTTATTCAAAGTCTTGTCATTGAGCTTCTAATAATTTAGTCTGTTACTACATTCTCTATCTTTCTCTTAATGGATAGATAGGTTATAGGCCCCAAAGAACCCCCTACTATCATTATTTAAATGAACATCATATTAAAACAACTAATAACTACTACGAATTACTTATTGCTATATCCATAGATAGGTGAACCATCATCAAAGAAGCTTCTTTTTGCAGTAGATAAAGATTAGCATAGATACTCATATATGCCCTAAATGGAACATCTATATCATACCCTCTGCACGTAAAGTTCAGTGATCATTGAAAAAAATGGGTCAGAAATCCTTTCAAAGCCATAGATGCTGGATGATTATAACAATGTACTGTTCACTTTAACAACAGGGTACTTGCATATTTGAATTCTCTGGTGTTTTGACAGCACATATAAGAAACATTCAAACCCAATTAAGAAAAAATCCAAGATGGAGATTGAGGGTACACATGAATGCCCATCATTAGCTGGGTAGACAGTGGCTGGGTGAGGGTGTGTTCTATAATTTTCCTGTGGGACATTCCACAACAAAATATTTATGGGCAGCAAATATAGGACTTGATATGCTTTATAAATAAATAAGCTATACTACAAAGAGGGATGCGTAGGGAAAAGGTATGAATGTGGAAAGTGTTGAGGAGAACAGATGAGAATGAGATAAAATTACATTGTAGAAAATTCTGATAAAGCATATATATATATATATATATATATATATATATGCATGCATTTATTTTTCAACTTTGATTGCTACTATCCACATGTCTTTGTCTACTTTATTTATTCTAGGACATAAGAACCTGGGAAATTTCTAGAGGTGTCCATCAATGGTGGTAGATAAATTAGATTTTGAATTATTGTTTTTCTCCATTCATATACATATTTATTCCCTTTATATCCCTATTCATCCTCATCTCATCCAAGGCCCCACTTTCATTCTTCTCTAAAGAAAGGGAAGCCCTTACTCAGTAACAGCATGCCATGTCATATAAGGTCACTGCAGGAAAGGGTATGTTCTCTTGAACTTAGGCCAGAAAAGACACACCAGTTAGAAGAACAGGATCACAGGCTGGCAACCAATTAAGGGAGAATATTGCTCTAGTTGTTGGGGTATCTACATGAAGACCGAGGTGCACATTTATTTCAAATATTACTTGGGGCAGGGGGTTAGGTCCAGACCATGTATGTACTTTGGTAGTTCAGTATCTGGGACCCCCAAGGGTCCAGGTTAGTTGACTCTTCCTGTGGACCTGTGGTCTTTCAGGTCCCTCAATCCTACCCCCAACTTTGTCACAAGATTCATCAAGCTCATTTCGATTTTTAGCCATGGGTATATGGATCTGTTTCAGTCACTTGCTGGATAGAGATTCTCAGAAGACACTTCTGTTAGTTTCCTCTCTATAAGCACAAAATAGTTTCATTAATTGTGTTATGAGTTGATGCTTGCCCATGGGATGGGGCTCAAGTTGAGCCATTTGGCCATTATTTGGTCATTCCCTCAGTCTCTGCTCCACCTTTGTTCTTCCACTTCTTATAAGCAGGATAAACTTGGGGTCAAAGGTTTTGGGAATGAATTTGCATCCTTACCCCTCCACTGGGTGTTCTACTTGACTACAAAATGTAGTCATTTCCATCCTGTCTCCCAACTCCTTATGCCCAGATATCCTCACTTTGATTGCCCTCCCTCTTTTTTCCTCCCCATACCCTCTTTCACCCTTAAGTTGATCTGTGGAATGTAATGTGTTTATCCTCTGTGTTGTGGCTAATAGCCAAATATTATAAATGAGTATATACGATGCTTGTTCTTTTGGGTCTGGGTTACCCCACTCAGGATATTTCATAGTCCCATCCATTTGCATGCAAATTTAATGGCGGCCTTGTTTTTAATAGCTTAAAAGTATTCCATTGTGTAAATGAAACACATTTTCTTTATATACTCTTTGGTTGAGGGACATCTGGATTGTTTCTACCTTCGAGCTATTATGAATAAAACTATGAACACAGTGGAGCATGTTTCTTATTCCCAATTTTAGGAGAAACCACAAGAATGATTTTTAGAGTAGTTGTACATGATGGTACTCTCAGTAATGGAGGAGTATATCCTATTCTCCATGCCAGCATGTGCTGTCATTTGACTTTTTGATTTTAACCATCCTCATGGGTGAAATGCTGACTCTCAGAGCCATATTGATTTGCATTTCCCTGATGCCTAAGGACATTAAACATTTCCTTCAGTATGCCTTGGCTGTTCAAAATTCCTCTGTTGAGAATTCTCAGTTTAGTTCTGTACCCCATTATTTAATTTTTTTTTGGTGTTTTGATGTTTAACTTCTCACGTTCATATATATATATATATATACACATATATATGTGTGTGTGTGTATATATATATATGTATATATATATATGTATATATATATATTGAATATTAGCCCTCTGTCTGATATAAGATTGTTGAAGATCCTTTGTCTTACAGAACCTTTGTCAGTTTCATGAGTTACCATTTATCAATTGTTGATCTAGTGCCCTATTGGGGTTTTGTTCAGGGAATTGTCTCATATACCAAAGTGTGGAAAGCTATTCTCCACTTTCTGTTCCATTAGATTTAGTGTCCAGGTTTATGTTGAGATCATTGATCCACTTTGACTTGAGTTTTGTGCAGTGTGATAAAATGGATCCATTTGCAGTCTTCAGCACAAAGATATCCAGTTAGAACAAAATCATTTGTTGAAAATGTCTTTCTTAATATCAATTTATCAGTGAGTGTGTACCATACTATGTGTGTTCTGTTATGATTGGGTTACATCATTCAGAGTGACATTTTTAAGTTCCATCCATTGGCCTAAGGATTTTATGAAGTCATTGTATTTGATAGCTAAGTGCTACTCTGTTGTGTAAATATACCATATTTGATCCATCTGTGCCCAGAGCTGGAACTGTCCCATAGCTCTCAGACACAAATTCTGCTGCAGAGACCTGGTCTGCCAGAAGCACTGTCCTTCCTAAGCCCATAACCCACAGGTGGGACCCCATGTTTTCTCTATTGGCAGTCCAAGAAGTGGCAAGCCAGCACCACATTTGGCACAAAAGCCACAGGGCAGCCTAGGACATGACCATTTCAGTATCTATCTTCTATCAGAGCTGGGACTGTCCCACAGCTCTGAGACCCAAAGCTTTCCCTGAAAGAGCTGGTATCCCAGGAGTGCTCTCCACCGTAAGATCACAGGATCACAGGCCCACAGGCCCACAGGCCTACAGGAGGAACAAACTCCAATTAGAGACAGCCAGACCAACAAACATCAGAGATATCCAGATGATGAGAGGCAAGCCCAATAACCTAAGCAACAGAAACCAAGCTCTCCCACCACAGCAAATACTGTATATCCCAACACACCAGAAAAGTAAGATTTGGATTTGAAATGAAATCTCATGAAAATGACAGAGAACTTAAGAATGGCATAAAAAAGTATGGCATAAATAACTCCCTTAAAGAAATAGATACAACATAGGTAAACATGTAGAAGCCCTTAGAGAGGAAACACAAAAATTCCTTAAAGAATAACAGGTAAGCACAACCAAACAGATGAAGGAATTGAATAAAACCATCCAGGATCTAAAAATTGAAATGGAAACAACAAAGAAATCACAAAAGAAACAACCCTAGAGATAGAAAACCTAGGAAAGAGATTAGGAGTCATAGATGCAAGCATATCCACAAACAGAATTTAAGAGATTGAAGACCAAATCTCAGGGGCATAAGATGCCACAGTAAACATTGACACAATAGTTAAAGAAAATGAAAAAAGCAAAAACTCCTAAACAAAACATCCAGGAAATCCAGTACACAATGTGAAGACCAAACCTAAGAATAATAGGTAAGGAAGAGGGCAAAGATTCCCAACTTAAGGGCCAGTAAATATCTTCAACAAAATTAAAGAAGAAAACTTCACTAACCCAAACAAGGAGATGCGCATAAATATACAAGAAGCCTACAGAACTCCAAATAGATTGGACCAGAAGAGAAATTCCTCCTGTCACATAATAGTCAAAACACCAAATGCACAAAACAAAACAAAACAAACAAACAAACAAAAGAATATTAAAAGCAGTAAGGGAAAAAAGGTTAAGTAACACATGAAGGCAGACCTATTAGAATTACTCTAGATTTCTAACCAGAGACTATGACAGCCAGAAGATCCTGAGCAGATGACATACAGAACATAAGAGAACACAAATGTCAGCACTATATCCAGGCTACTATATCCAGCAAAACTCTCAGTTAACAGAAGGAGAAACTAAGATAGTCCATGAGAAAACCAAACTTACACAATATCTTTAAAGAAATCCAGCACTACAAAGGATAATAGATGGAAAACTCCACTCTAGAAAGAGGAAGAAAGTAATCTCCTTGCAAAAGAGAAGAAGGAGGAGGAGGGAGGAGGAGGAAGAGGAGGGGGGGAGGAGGAGGAGGAGGAGGAGGAGGAGGAGGAGGAGAAAAGAAGAAGAAGAAGAAGAAGAAGAAGAAGAAGAAGAAGAAGAAGAGAGACACAAAAACATAATTCCACATCTAACAACAAAAATAACAGGGAACAATATTAACTACTCCTTAATATCTCTTAACATCAATGAACACAATTCTTCAATAAAAGGACATAGACCTACAGACTGGATACTCAAAGTGGACTCAGAAACACACTTCAGTGACAAAGACACATATTACCTCAGAGCAAAAGGCTGGAAAACAATTTTCCAAGCAAATGGTCCCAAGAAACAAGCTTATTCATCAAAGGAAAAATCCAACACGATGAACTCTAAATCCTTGATATTGATGATGCAAATGCAAAGGCAGCAACATTCATAAAAGAAACCTTACCAAAGCTCAAAGCTTACTTTGCACCTCATACAAAAATAGTAGGAGATTTCAACACCCCACCCTCATCAATGGACAGATAATGGAAACAGAAACTAAACAGAGACACAGAGAAACTAGCAAAAGTTATGAACCAAATGGATTTAACAGATGTCTACAGAACATTTCATACTAAAATAAAGAATATACCACCTTCTCACCACCTCATGGTACCTTTTCCAAAATTACCCATATAATCAATCACAAAAAGGGCCTGAACAGGTACAAGAAAATTGAAATAATGCCATGTATCCTATCAGATGTCCATGGACTAAGGCTACTCCTAATACTCCTAAATAACAAAAAAAAAAAAAAAAAAAAAAACACTACAGAAAGCCCACATAGAAATGAAAGTTGAACAATGCTCTATTCAATGAAAACCGAGTCAAGGAAGAAATAAAGAAAAAAATTAAAGGCCTTTTAGTATTCAATTTAAATGAAAGCACAACATACCCAAATTTTTTAGATAAAATAAAAGCAGTGCTAAGCCAAAAACACATAGCTCTGAGTGCGTCCAAAAAAAAAAAAAAAAAAAAACTGGAGAGAGCATACAACAGTTGTGACACCACACATAGAAGCTCTAGAGTGAAAAAAAAGAAAAAGAAAAAGAAAATATACCCAAGAGGAGGAGTAGACGGCAGGAAATAATCAAACTGCAGGTTGAAAACAACTTAGTTGAAGCAAAAATAACTAATCAAAGAATCAACAAAACCAGGAGCTGGTTCTTTTAGAAAATCAATAAAATAGATAAATGATAAACCCTTGGCCAGAATAACCACAGGTCACAGAGAGTATCCAAATTAACAAAATCAGAAATGAAAAGGGAGACATAACAACAGAAACTGAGATAATTATAATTAAAAACAAAAAACAAAACAGCCAGATCCTACTACAAAATCCTATTTATTGCAAAACTGGAAAATCGGGATGAAATGTACAATTTTGTAGAGTGTACCAGCTTCCAAAGATAAATCAAGATCAGACAAACGATCTAAGCAGTCCCATAACTCCTAAAGAAATAAAAGCAGTTATTAAATGCCTCCCAAAGGAAAAAAAGAAGGAAAAAAAAAAAGCCCAGGACCAGATGGATTTACTGGAGACCTAGATTTTATCAGACTTTCATAGGAGACCTAATACGAATACTCTTCAAAGTACTCCACAAAATAGAAGCAGAAGGAACACTACACATTTCTTTATTTGAGATCACAATTATGCTTTTACCTAAACCACACAGACACAACAGAAACGAAACTTCAGACCAATTTCTCTTATGAATATCGATGCAAAAATACTCAATAAAATTCTCGCAAACCAAACCAAGAACATATCAAAATGATCGTCCAACATGAACAAGTAGGCCTCATTCCAGGGATGCAGAGATGGTTCAATATAGGGAAATCCATCAACATAATCCACTATATAAATAAAGTTAAAAAACCACAATTGATCACCTTCTAAGATGCAAAGAAAGCATTTGACAAAATTCAAATCTCTTCATATTAAAAGTCTTGGAAAGATCAGGAATTCAAGGCCCATAAATAAACATAGTAAAAACAATATACAGGGAACCAGTAGTCAACTAAATGGGAGAAACTTGAACCAATCCAACTAAAATCAGAGACTAGACAAGGCTGCACACTCTCTCCCTACTTATTCAATAGAGTACTTGAAATCAATAGCCAGAGCAATCAGACAACAAAAGGAGGTCAAATGGATATAAATTGGAAAGGAAGAAGTCAAAACATCATTGTTTGCAGATGATAAGATAGTATACTTAAGTGACCCCAAATTTCTACCAAAGAAGAGCTAAGCTTGTTAAACAACTTCAGCAAAGTGGCTGGCTATCAAATTAACTCAAACAAACCAGTCGACATCCTGTACTCAAAGGAAAAACAGGATGAGAAAGAAATAAGGGAAACAACACCCTTTATAATTTTTGTCACAAATAATATAAAATAGCTTGGTGTGCCTCTAAAAAAGCAAGGGAAAAATCTGTATGGCAAGATCTTCAAGTCCCTGAAAAAAGAAATTGAAGAAGTTCTCAGAAGATGGAAAGATCTCCTATGCTCATAGATTAACAGGCTTAATATTAGAAAATGGGTATCTTGCCAAAAGCAATCTACAGATTCAATGCAATCTCCATCAAAATTCCAACTCAATTCTTCAGAGAGTTAGAAAGAGCAATTGGCAAATTCATTTGGAATAACAAAAACCCCAGGATAGTGAAAACTCTTCTCAATAATAAAAGAACATCTGGTGGAATCACCAACCTTTACCTCAAGCTGTATTACAGAGCAATTGTGATTAAAAATTGCATGGTATTTGCACAGACACAAAGAGGTAGATTAATGGATAGAACTGAAGACGCAGACATAGATCCACACACCTATGGGTCATTTGATTTTTGAAAAAAGAGCTAAAATTATTCAGTGGAAAAGAGATAGCAGTTTGAAAAATGGTGCTGATTCAACTGGAGGTCAGCATGCAGAAGAATGCAAACTGACTATTCTTATCACCTTGTACCAACCTCAGTCTAAGTGGATCAAAGACCTCCACATAATATGACATACACTGAAATTAATAAAAGAGAAAATGGGAAAGAGCCTTGAACACATAGACACAAGGGAAAATTTCCTGGACAGAACATAAATGGCTTATCCTCAAAGACCAAGAATGACAAATGGGACCTTGTAAAATTGCAAAGCTTCTCTAAGGCAAAGGACACTGTCAATGGGACAAAATGGCAACCAACAGATTGTGATCTTTACAAATCCTCTACCTGATAGTGGGTTAATATCTAATATATATATATATATATATATATATATATATATATATATATATATATATATCAAAAAGGTAAACTCCAGAGAATCAAATGACCCTATTAAAAATGAGGTACAGAGTTAAACACAGAATTCTCATCTGAGGAAAACTGAATGGCTGAGAAGCAACTAAAGAAATATTCAACATCCTTAGTTATCAGTGAAATGCAAATCAAAACAACCCTAAGATACCACTTCACAGCAGTCAGAATGGCTAAGATCAAAAGCTCAGGTGACTGTAGTTACTGGGGAAGATGAGGAGAAAGAGGAACACTTTTCCATTTTTGGTGGGATTACAAGCTAGTACGACCACTCTGGAAATCAGTCTGGTGGTTCCTCAGAAAATTGGACATAGTACTGCCCAAGGACCCAGTTATATCACTCCTGGGCATATACCCAAAATATGCTCCAACATATAACAAGGGCCTATGCTCCATTATGTTCATAGCAACCCTATTTATAATAGTCACAAACTGGAAAGAACCCAGATGTCCTTCAACAGAGGAATAAATACAGAAATTGTGGTACCTTTACACAATAAAGTACTACTCAGCTATTAAAAACAATGACTACATGACATTCATAGGCAAATGGATGGAACTAGAAAATATCATACTAAGTGAGATAATGTATTCACAAAAGAATACAAATGATATGCACTCACTGAATAGTAGATATTAGCCAAAAAGTTTGGAATACCTAAGAAAAAAATCCACAGATCATATAAAGATCAAGAAGAAGGAAGACCAACATGGATGCTTTCTTCCTTTTCAGAAGGGAGAACAAAATATTCACAGGAGGGAATACAGGGACAAAGAGTAGAGCACCTGACTGAAGAAAAGGTCATATTGAGACTGACCCACCTGGGGATCCATTACATATGCAGCCACCAAAGAAACTCACTATTTCTGATGTGATAGCCCTACTAGTACAGATGAGGATAGTTGCAGCTAACTATTGGTCTGAACAAGGGGACCCCAATGGAGGAGTTGGAGAAAAGATTGTAGGAGCTAAAGAGGTTTGCAACCCCTTAGAAACATCAACAATATCAACCAACCAGACCCCACCAGAGCTCTCAGGGATTAAACCACCAACCAGTGAGTACATATGGCGGAACCCCTGACTCCAGCCACATATGTAGTAGAGGATAGCATTGTCCAGCATCACTAGGAGGAAAAGCCCTTGGTACTGTGAAGACTGGCATCCCCAATATAAAATAGGTGTTGAAGTTGGAGTAGGTGGTTGGGCGTTCGAAAATACTCATAGAAGCAAGAAGAATGGGGAGAAGTTATAGGTGAGGAAGGAAAGGGAATAACATTTGAAATGTAAATACATAAAATTTCCAGGAAATATAAAATATTATTTAAAACTGTACCATATTTTCCTTTCCTCTGTTGAAGGACATCTGGGATCTTGCCAGCTTCGGGCTATTATAAATAAAGCTGCTATGAACATAGTGGAACATGTGTCCTTGTTATATGTTAGAAGAGTGGTATAGCAGGGTCTTCAGGTAGATCTGTTTTCAATTTTCTGAGAGACCTCCAGACTGATTTCCAGAGTGATCTGACCAGTGATGGAGGAGTGTTCCTCTTTCTCTACATTCTTGTCAACATGTACCATCCTCTGCATGTTAGCCATTCTCATTAGTGTAAGGTGGATTTTCAGGGTTGTTTTGATTTGCATTTTCCTGATGAATAACGATGTTGAACGTTTCCTTAGGTGCTTCTCAGGCATTTGATATTCCTCAATTGAAAATTATTTGTTTAGTTCTGTACCCCATTTTTTAATATGGTTATTTGTTTCTCTGGAGTCTAACTTCTTGAGTTATTTGCATGTATTAGATATTAGCCCTCTATCTAATTGCAAGATTGGTAAAGATATTTTTGCAATCTGTTGGTTGCCATTTTGTCATCTTGACTGTGTCTTTTGCCGTACAGAGTCTTTGCGATTTTATGAAGTCCCATTTTCGATTCCTGATCTTAGAGAATAAGCCATTGATGTTCCCCAATGAAAATTTCTGTGCCTATATATTCAGGGTTCTTCCCCACTTTCTCTTCTATTAGTTTCAGAGTATCTTGTTTTATGTGAAGACCCTGATCCACATGTACTTGAGCTTTGTATAAGGAGATAAGAATGAATCAATTCGCATTGTTCTACATCCTGACTACAAGTTGAGCCAGCACAATGTTTTGAAAATGCTTTTTTCCACTGGATAATTTTAGTTCTTTCATCAAAGTTCAAGTGACCATAGATATGTGGTTTCATTTCTCAGTCTTCAATTCTATTCCATTGATCTACCGACCAGTCTCTGAACCAATACCATGCAGTGTTTATGATGATTGCTGTGTAATACAGCATGAGGTCAGGGATGGTGATTTCCTCCTTGAGAAGAGTTTTCACTATCCTGGGTTTTTTGTTATTCCAAATGAATTGGCAAATTGCTCTTTCTAACTCTATGAAAGATTCCTTTAGAATTTTGATAGGGATTGCTTTGACTATGTAGATTGCTTTTGGCCAGTTGGCCATTTATATAAGATTAATCCTGCTAATCTATGAGCATGGAAGATCTTTCCATTTTCTGATATCTTCTTCAATTTCTTTCTTCAGAGACTTGAAGATCTTGTCATGTAGATTTATCACATGCTTGGTTAGAGTCACACCAAGGTATTTTATATTATTTGTGACTATTGTGAAGGGTGTCTTTTGCCTAACTTCTTTCTCAGGCTGTAGAGGAAAACTACAAATTTGTTTGTGCTAATTTTATATCCAGCCACTTTGCTGAAGTTATTTATCAGCTGTAGAAGTTCTCTGGAGGAATTTCATGGTCACTTAAATATATTATCTTATCATCTGCAAATGGTGATATTTTGACTTCTTCCTTCCCAATTGGTATTCCTTTAACAACTTTTTGTTTTCTACTTGCTCTGGTGAGGACTTCAAGTACCATATTGAATAGGTAGGTAGAAAGTGGGCAGCCTTGTCTAGTCCCTGATTTTAATGGAATTGCTTCAAGTTTCTCTTGATATAGTTTGAAGTAGGCTACTGGTTTGCTCTGTATTGCTTTTTCTGTGTTTAGGTATGGGCCTAAAATTCCTAATTTTTCCAAGACTTTTATTGTGAAGGGGTATTAAATTTTGTCAAATGCTTTCTCATCATCTAATGAGATGGTTGAGTAGTTTGTTTGCCTTGAGTTTGTTTATTTAGTGAATTACATTGATAGATTTCCATATATTAACCATCCCTCATCCCCGGGATAAAACCTCCTACATCATGTTGAATGATCCTTTTGGTGTATTCTTGGATTTGGTATGTGAGAATTTTATTGAGTGTTTTTTGCATTGATATTCATGAGGGAAAATGATTTGAAGTTCTCTTGCTTTTAGGTTCTTTGTGTGGGTTTAGGTATAAGAACAATTATGGTTTCAAAGAATGAGTTGAGTAGTGTTCCTTCTGTTTCTATTTTGTGGAATTGTTTAAAAAGTTATTGGCATTAGGTCTTCTTTGAAGGTCTGATAAAATTCTGCACTAAACCCATATGATCCTGGATGTTTTTTGGTTGGAACTTTTAATGACTGCTTCTATTTTTTTAAGGTTTATGGGACTGTATACATGGTAACTGGTCCTGATTTAACTTTGTTAACAAGTATCTGTGTAAAAAACTGTCCATTTCATCCAGATTTTCCAGTTTTGTTGAGTATAGCCTTTTGTAGTGGGGTCTGATAATTTTATGAATTTCCTCAGTTTCTGTTGTTATATCTCCCTTTTCATTTCTGTTTTTTTTTTTTTAAAACTTGGATACAAGCTCTATTCCCTCTCTTTTGTATGGCTAAAGGTTTATCTATGTTGTTGATTTTCTGAAAGAACAAGTTCCTGGTTTTCTTGATTCTTTGTATACTTTTTTTGTTTCTACTTGGTTGATTTCAGGCATGAGTCTGATTATTTCCTACCACCTATTCCTCTTAGGAGTATTTGTTTCTTTTTGTTCTAGAGCTTTGAGGTGTGCTGTCAACCTGTTAGTGTATGCACATTCCAACTATGTGCTTTCCTCTTAGCACTGCTTTCATTGTGTCCCATAAGTTTGTTATGCTGTGCCTTCACTTTCATTAGATTCTAAAAAAGTTGTTTATTTAGTCTTCTAACTAAACGTCTTTAACATCTAAATGTCTTTAACATTGCTTTATTTTTTTTCTTGACATTTTAACCATTGAGTAGAGCATTGTTTAGCTTCCATGTGTATGTGAGCTTTCTGTTGTTTTTGTTGCTATTGAAGACCCGCCTCAGTCTATGGTGATCTGATAGGATGCATAGGATTATCTCAATTTACTTGTATCTGTTGAGGCTGTTTTGTGACAATTATATGGTCAATTTTGGAGAAGGTATCATAAGGTGCTGAGAAGCAGGTATATTCTCCTTTTTTTAGGATGAAATGTTCTATAGATATCTGTTAAATCCATTTGCTTCATAACTTCTGTTAGTTTCATTTTCTCTCTGGTTAGTTTCTGTTTCAGTGATCTATCTATTGTTGAGGGTGTTGTGTTATGGTGTGTGGTACAATACATGCTTTGATATTTTGTAAAGTTTCTTTTATGAATGTGGGTGCCTTTTAATTTGGAGTAAAAACATTCAGAATTGAGAGTTAAACCTGATGGATTATTACTTTGATGAATATGAGGTTTTCTACCTAATCCTTTTTGATAACTTTTGGATTAAAGTTGATTTTATTCAGTATTAGAACGTCTACTACAGCTTGTTTCTTGTGGCCATTTGCTTGGAATTTTTTCCAGCCTTTTTCTCTTATGTGGTGTCTCTCTTTGTCACTAAGATATGTTTACTTTATGCAGAAAAATGCTGGTTCCTGTTTATCTATCCAGTCAGTCTATGTCTTTTCATTGGGGAATTGTGTCCATTGATGTTAAGAAATATTAAGGAATAGTGATTGATGCTTCCAGTTATTTTTGTTGTTAGAGGTAGAATTATATTTTTTGTGGCTATTTTCTTTGGAGTTTGTTGAATGAAGATTACTCTCTTGCTTTTTCTTAGGTGTAATTTCCCTCCTTGTGTTGAGTATTTACTTTGACGTTTTTGCAAAAAAATCATACTCAGCTTCACTGTCCCCTCATGATCAGAAAGCAAAGCTTGTCTGATTGTGATAACAGATGGGAGTTACTCCACTATAATCTTGAAACATCATCAGACCATAGAATCACAAACCAGAGCAGATATGGGGTTGCAATGTAGGAATGTCAACTTATAAATAAACACTGAAACATCTTAATTGATTTTGTGTGACCTCAAGAATATTTTCGGGAAGATTCTAATCACCATCACCTGACTCTGTTCAAATCACAAAGGAAAGACTGCAAATTTGCCAAGAAAGAATTAAAACACAGTGTAGCCAGCTCATTTGCTTTAGCACACAACCAAATTAATAATTTGGCTTCTTCTAAATTGCTCATATTTTTAAAAAGTTTATTAATTATAGTCATCCATTTACATACCTACTTAATCAATGCAAAAGCAGAGAAGAGGATGGACTTAAAAGGAAATTTCTCCTGTGTCCACTAATTTAGCCTTCATATTCACCTGGTTCTCCCTTGAGCCAGGAGAACAGATCATAAGTTGTGCAGTTTAATTTCTACATTCTTACTATTTGTCTTCCAATGAAGTTCTTGAAATGGAGATATAATAATAAACATTTCTTGAAAGACAATATGAATGTCTGTGCAGGTACATGTGTGGATGGACACAAGAGGAAGACACATTGCAGTTCTAATATCAATTTGTGAGCAGGCTTGCAGTATCTGATGTGTTTACAAGATAAAGAGAGTGGGGATTGTGTTTTATAGAGGTGTGGTGAGGTATGAGGAAAGAGGATGCCACAGCAGGCCCATGTTGCAGTATCCCTTCCCCCTTAGGGACCAGTCACTTGATGGTATAGGTACAGTGTAGAATTTATTTGGGCCAAGGGGAGGAGAGTTAAGAAGGTAGTAGGGGCCTAGAAAGGGAGAGAGAGAGAGAGAGAGAGAGAGAGAGAGAGAGAGAGAGAGAGAATAGAGAAGTAGAGGAGTAGATGCTGGTCATGAGCACGTGAAGAAAGAGGGGGAAAAGGAATGAGGAGAGCAAGGACAAAGGGGAAGAGCAATACAGCAAGAGAACAAGAGAGCAAAAGAGTGAGGCGGGGGCAAGGACTCCCTTTTATACTGTCAGGCATACCTGGCTGCTGCCAGGTAACTGTGGGGGTGGGGCTTAGACTGAATGCTAACATTATCATTCATTCAAAGAGGAAAAAGGCTACAATCTTTGCAATAATGTAGCTGATATACCACCATGGCACCCTTGAACTTTAAGATTTTTTAAAATGATCGCTGTGCAATTTTTAAACTCAGTGTCTAATTCTGATTCCTTTGAATCCCAGGATTAGCAAAAGCTGCAGAAGACTCTCTAGCAATAAACAAATACAATTAAAATGAAGGCTGACAAGTTATGCAAATTTTAAAGGATTCTGGTAAATGAGGGTGGGGAGATAAGGCAACCAAAAGCCAACAACTCCTGTGTGGAAAAGTTGATTTACATCAATACAAACTTGCTAGCACAGGGATGTTGACAAGGCAGTGAGTTCTTCCAGTAAAGCAGCAGCATTATGAGTCAGCAGGATATGGGCTGCTGGCTTTTCATCAACACTGAAACAGCTGGACCCAAATACTGACAGTTGGGCCTGTGAAGTTCTATTTTCAATGCCCAACTTTATGTTCTAGGACTGCACTGTAAAGGAGAACCCCAGATGGAGAATGATGCTTGCAGTAAACAAAACCAATATTGTATCTTTCAGATCCCCTGGACAGCTCTGAAGTGCTTATGGAGTGGAAAGGACAGAAGGCACACAGAATGATGTCAGCCCTTGATATTGGCAGGCAAATTGCTCCAAGAACGCCATGAATACTTCACTTATACTGTAAAAACTGGAAATGCTTAAATTGAAGTTTAAAAAAAAATCTGGATTACTTGAGTTACTTAATTCAATGTAATTGCTGAACAAATTATAATGTCTTGTTAAACCAGTAGCAATGACTTAAACTAATCTATTCATGCTCAAGACAGATGGCTTTTCCCAAATTCTTTTTATATAAAGTTGGTTGAGTTCAAATACAAACTCGGTGGATTAAAAAAGGACTGCTGCATTTATATTTCTGCTTAGCTGGGCTTTGTTTGATAAGTGTTCCCCTTCAACAAGAACATCTGTGTCTTTCTACATTCACTACCAGTAGACACTGAACAATTATCTGACCCCTCCTATGACAGATGGTACCACTAGAGGCACCCCTGATAGATCATTTGTTATACCTTTCCCAACAGTTACTGTCTTCTCATAAAGAATGATAATTATTCCTTTTATGGACCTCATTCTTATACAGGTTGCTTATATTAGAATCTGGCAACCTACAGGCATCTCCTTACTCTATGTAGGTATTCATCAAGTCATACTAACTGTAAGGCATGCTGAGTATGGAGGAAGGCTCTCACTTGTCCTTCACCTAGCTGTATTCTAATGTATGAATTTCATATAGCTTGTTTGTATTTGAAAATGGCAAAACTTCAGGGAAAAGAATGTTGGTTAATCAGCAGGCTATTTATATTACAATGTTCATATGTGTTTTCTCTTGATAATATAAACATATTAACCAGCAGGTTTAGAAATGACTACAATTGAAGCAGAATCAAGAACAAGGAATTTTATTATACTGCACTGGAGAAAGCAGTCTGATGTAGGTATAATCTGTTTTCTTCAACAGGAACACTATGAGCAGTGGCTATTTTATAAGTCCTTTTTGGAGTGCATTTGAAACTGTCTTTCAGGAATTCATGGAAAGAATCTACTTTTCTGTATCAGTAATAGATGAGTTTCCCTTATTTTGTAACTGTTTGAATAATCTTTCTGTGCCATTTTCTTTATGTTATCAATGTCTTTGTATAAAAGGAAGGAGAATGAATAACAGAGAAATGTGATTTTTTTTCTCTTCAAGCATAGTAGGCCATTTGTGATTAGGTTAAAAACCAGCCAACTTCCCATAATGTTTAACAAAGGAATATTTAAACATTTGTCAGATTTCCATGGTCCTGAGTTAGATTTAGCAGAAAAATAGGTATACTGTTAAATGTGTGATGTCAATTAAATCTAATGTTTCTCCCCCCCCCATCAACGTGAACTGGCTATTAGGTAACAGAGCATATTGAAATCACCTGTTACTAACATAATGATATTAATCTGTGTCTTATAATCGATTGGTGGGGTTTTGTTTGTTTGTTTGTTTATTAGGTTTTATTTGATTATCTGTTTGTTTCTAATGAAAGTGGGCGTCCCAGAGTTTAGGATAGTAATATCTATTTAGTTAACTGTTCCCTTGATTAGGATGAAATATTCCTCTTTATCCCTTCTGATTAGCTTTAGGGTGAAGTCTATTTTGTTACAGTTTGTGAATATTGGTCCATATCGACAATAATTTTGTGAGTATTAGTAATACTCACAAATATTTGTCAGTATAGATGCTTATTTGCTTCCTGGTCCCATTTACTTGTAGTACTTTTGTTCATCCTTTATTCTAAAGCAATGCCTATCCTTTAAAGTTAAGATATGTTTCAGAATACCCTTGGCAGGGGAAGAGAGAGCAAAGATTAAAACAGAGACTGAAGAACACCCATTCAGAGCCTGCCCCACATGTGGCCCATACATATAGAGCCACCCAATTAGACAAGATGGATGAAGCAAAGAAGTGCAGACCGACAGGAGCGGATGTGGAGATCGATCCTGAGAGACACAGCCAGAATACAGCAAATACAGAGGCGAATGCCAGCAGCAAACCACTGAACTGAGAACGGGACCCCCGTTGAAGGAATCAGAGAATGAACTGGAAGAGCTTGAAGGGGGCTTGAGACCCCATATGTAACAATGCCAAACAACCAGAGCTTCCAGGGACTAAGCCACTACCTAAAGACTATACATGGACTGACCCTGGACTCTGACCTCATAGGTAGCAATGAATATCCTAGTAAGAGCACCAGTGGAAGGGAAGCCCTGGGTCCTGCTAAGACTGAACCCCAGTGAACTAGACTGTCGGGGGAGGCAAATGGGGGGAGGGGGTGGGGAGGGGAACACCCATAAGGAAGGGGGAGGGAAGGGATGTTTGCCGGAAGCAGGAAAGGAATAACACTCGAAATGTACATAAGAAATACTCAAGTTAATAAAAAAAAAATGTGAAAAAAAAAAGATATGTTTCTTGTAGACTACAGGTAGACGAATATTCTTTCCTGAAACATTAAGTCAGCCTGTGTCTTTTGATCAGAGAACTGAGATCATTGATAGTTAGTTATTGAAAGGTCATTTCTTAATTTTGGATTACTGTTTATATTCTATGTGACATTTTTGCTTAATAACTATGAGTTCATATCTCTTTCCATAATCTCTCAGCTTTGCTCATGCCCTTCTTGAGCTGCAATATTGAGCTTCCGATATTTTCTTTCAGTTTGGTTTGTTATATATAAATGTTTTTAATTTGTTTATATTGTGACAAGCTTTTCTTATTCTATTTATTGAAATAAGAATTTTAGCTTGGTGTATTATTATAGGCTTCCTGTTATGGTCTTTTAGAACTTGAAATATAAGCTCTTCGGGTTTTCAAAGTTTCCACCAAAAAATAAACACTTATTCTGATGGTCCCTCATGTGACATGTAGTTTTGTTTTTTGTTTCTGTTTTTGTTGTTGTTTGTTTTTTCCACTTGAGCCTTTCAGTACAAGTTGTTTGTTCTGTGAACTTAGTGGGGTGTTTGTTTGTTTGATTTGTTTAAACTAAGACATACCGAGGGGGTTTTCTTTTGTAGTTTTGTTTATTTTAAGTTCAGTGTGCTTCTTTTATCTCTATTGGCTTGTCTTTCCTTATTTGAGAGTTTTTGTCTATAATCTTCGAGAAGATTGGTTCTACCTCACTGACTTGGCATTTTTATATATCATCTATGTCTATAATTTGAAGGTTTGCTTTTTCATGGTGTTGCTCATTTCTTCTGTTTTCTTTCCTGTGTGTTTGTGGTGTGTGTTCTGTGTGTGTTCTCTGTGTGTGTGTGTGTGTGTGTGTGTGTGTGTGTGTGTGTATCTGGGTTTAACTTTCATAATCCTTGCTTACTTTATCTAAATGCTCTACCTTATTTTTTCAGTCCTAGTATTCTATTTTCTACTTGATTCATTCTACTTATAAAGCTTCCTTTCTTTTTCTTGTTGAGTTGTTCAGTGTTTAAATTCCATCTTCATTTCAGATTGATCGCTCTTGATGGGTTCTATTATCTTAATGAATTGCATTCAGAAGTGCAGCATTTCTTTAGTTTTATATTCATATTTATCTCCCTTAAACCCATAATCTTATTGTGCCATGTCTTTTCATCTTCTTTGATTGTTCCTTCAAATTATGTGTCCTAAGGTTTCGTCTAGGAAATTCTTATTGGCAAACATTTCTATAGTGTTGATAGCCTTTGGAGATAAGTCTCAGAATTGTCCTATCAAATTGTTTACATTCTTGAGATGAGATACAGGCATATGAACTTCTATTGTTACCTCTAAATCTGATATGAGCAGAGATGGTTGGGGCAGAAGGGAGGATGTGTGGGTGGCTTGGGTATATACCTTAGAAATGACTTGAGAGAAATGAAGTCAGGTGGGAACTGGGTACTAGCATATTGTAAATGAGGTGCCTCTGGTCCAAACACAGTGTGTTGGAGTAGATATGTCTGAGTGCAAAACTTGAATGTAATTTGGGAGAGGCTTTTTAGGTTATGGTTTGTCCCAGGCATGCTGGGAACTGGCAGAAGACTAAAGGTAGGTAGAGATGCACATAGAAGTGGCCAGACTAGACCAGAGAACTGGGTGTGGGACAGAAACTAGGTCTGGTGATTTGAGAAGTGTAATTGGATGGGAGAATTAGTGAAACTCACCTTGCAAAAGAATGTGGGAAATTCTGACCAGGTTTTAGGATTTTCATCATTCAGATATAGAGTAATTATTATTCTAACAATTATTCACTTCATTGAAAATACAAAGGCACTGAAGGAAAAAGTTAAGAAATGGAGGGAGATTTTAAATCAAATTCAGAAAATGATTGCTTAAAATATAATCTTTACCAATATATTTGACAGTTATAGATTACAAAATATTCCTTGAAAATGTATTCCCTGAACCCATAACTTACTGTTACTATTAATAAAAGAAACACATTTACTATTCAGATGTTATTAATTTTGCCCTTTGCCCGTTTTAGGGTCTGAGTCAAGGGAAGTAATTCAGCATTTGGAGCTGATGTCCCAGGTGGTAGGTGGTAGGGCCAAAGCCAGTGCTATAAAGTCAGAAGCTGCCACCACAGCACCTGCGTACCTAGTTTCACCCTGAATGATGCTGCTCCTATCCATGTAGTAGATCATTTCCACATCCAGCCAAGGGATGTTTGTCAGGTCTGGCCTCAGGATCTAGGTATGGCTCCACATGATCAAGCTGTCACACCTAACATACAGGTCCTGGTTTGGGAGCAGAGTAGCCAGGTTTAAGATGAAGGCAGGTGGTATTTAATATGGGGTGGGTTCAGGAGGAAGAATTGATAATGCAATGACCAGGCATTACATATCCAGCAGTCTGGGGAGGGTGCAGGCAGTGTTTCTGAGTACTCCCTCAATGGCATGATGGACGATCCATGGTGATCTTATCTGAGTTCTTGTCCACTAAAGCAACAGCTGCCACAATATATAGGAATATTGGCCACCTTTGTAAAACAGAGTCGAATTTCTTAGACAGATAGGTCACTGCCCTCTTCCAAGGACCCAGATTCTGGTTATGCCTTTGTTTCCATCTGCATACAAGAGGAAAGGCTTATAAATATCTGGCGGGGAAAGTGCTAGGACCTCAAGAAGAACTCCCTTGAACCTGTGAAAAGTTTTGTCCATCTAGGGAGTCTAATTTAAAGTATTCTCTTCCACCCTAGTGGCCTCATAGAAAGGCTTTGCAATCTCAATGAATCCTGGTACTCATGTCTCCAGAATCCTGCTGAACCCAGAAACTCATTTTTTTCCTCCATCTTTATTAATTTGGGTATTTTTTTATTTACATTTCAATTGTGTAGGGAGCCATATTGGATTTGGGCCTGGCCGCTTTGTGACTGTATGACCACAGTTACTCAGCCCTAAGATGACTGCCATAAAGTCTTGAGATTGTTCGACAAAAGCCTCTCCCATGAATTTTCGGCACAAGAAGATAACAATCACGGAATGTTTTCAGCCTGAACAAGACCCTTCTGTGCTTCTTGTAGGGTTTGACCCCTGCTGAGCCCTGCTGATGTATGTGGAAAACTTTTGTTCTGAGGGCATTCTCATAAAAATGTCCAGGTTGTCCACACCCGAAACAAGTCCTGGTTCCTCCATTTCCCCTCCATATGGCCGCAGCCATGACCTGTCCCATCACATAATTCCCATATATTTCTTTACACAATTTAATATAGTCAATCAAACTCTTATTCTTATGAGATCTAATAACCTCCTTGCACCATTTATTAGAATTCTCATACACCAATTGTTTCACTAAAGGCATAGTAGTATCAATATCTCCAAACAGCCTCCCAGCCAACTGTAATAATCTATCCGCAAATTCCTGGAAAGATTCCGAGGGTCCTTGTACTACCTTCGATAATTGTTCTCCAGCTGCCTTATTGGGCAGGGCCTTCCAAGCTCTAACTGTTGCTGTGGAAATTTGAGCATAAACGGCAGGATCATATTGAATCTGGGCTGGAAGGGCCGCATATTGTCCTGTTCCTGTCAACATTTCTAGATTTCTCTGGGGGAATCCTGCTTGCGCATTAAGTCTAGCTAGTTGCGTACACTGTTCTTGAAATTCTTCCCTCCATAACAGAAAGTCTCCCCCACTAAATACTGCCCTATATAATTGTTACCAATCTCCAGGAGTCAGAGTGGATGCAACATAGGACTCAAAAATGGCAGAAGTAAAGGGAGCAAGGGGACCATAAGTGGAGACTGCCTCTTTCAGGTTTCTCAACTCCTTAAAACTCCAAGGAACATGCTGTCTGATGGATTGACCTGCATTGCTGGGGTCCGGGACCTCAACAACAGGATACGCTGCTCCTTGTCCAAGGGGAGGCTCAGGGAAAATTACCCCTCTCCTTGAAGCCTTGTCTTCACAACACACGAAAGAAGAATAGGGTTCATAGGCAGGAGGAGCAGTAGCTCCCTCTCCTTTAAAGAAGGGATTTACACTAGGTGGACCAGATTCTGATCTTTCAGTGGCTCTGTGCTTATTAATCTTCCTCTTAGGCACCTCTATTTCCTCTTCTGATGTCTCTCCTTCCTCCTCCTCTGAGCTAGACTCCTGATCTGAATCGGAGGTTTGTAAGGACCTACGAGACGCATCATCTTGTACCGCTCCAAATGTTCTTTCTATCTCTGACATCCGTCCCCTTATTTTAGCACTAGTACTCAAGAGAGCATCCTTGATCAATCTGCACAAAGAAAGCGTGGTGGCAGGAATGCTCTCGGGGACATATCTCCGCAGCGTTCTTTCCAAATCTCTCATAACCTGTTCCCAATCAGGAATATTAAGTCCTCCTGAATGAACAAGCCAAGGACTAGTCTTTTTTAAGGTTTTAATAAATTCTTTAGCTGTTTTTTCCTTTACACCGATTCCCTGATGTTCAAGCAAAGCAACTATCTGATCTGCTAGTTGTGAAGTAGAACTTGCAGTTCCCATGGCACGAAAATTTTCCTTTTCGCTATTGACTCACCCAATACTTCCCTTCTCCTAAGCCGGCCGGGCTCCTGGGACATCCTGTCAGTAATCCTCTCTTCTCTGATCTCGGTGGGACCTCCAGTTGTCGGCGCCTGCACCAACACGGAACCGAGAATAGGGAGAAAGCCTGTGGGATTAAAGAAACACACACACACACACACACACACACACACACACACACACACACACACACACACACAGGTTATTTGTGTCAAGCCAGAAGAGGAAGGGCCTCCTGTAACTTTATTTACCAAAATATATACCCCAAGTACACCAGGTAGAAAATATCTTGTTGCCCTTTTAAAGAAGGAGTGAAGCATTCACATTTTTGTTATCCTTCTTGAGTTTCATGTGTTCTGTGCATCTAAGGTAATTCGAATATTTGGGCTAATATCCACTTATCAATGAGTGCATTCCATTTGTGTTTTTCTGTGATTTGGTTAAATCACTCAGGAAGATATTTTCCAGTTCCATCCACATGCCTATGAATTTCATAAAGTCATTGTTTTTTGATAGCTGATAGATGTAGCACATTTTCTGTATCCATTCCTCTGTTGAAGGGTATCTGGCTTCTTTCCAGCTTATGGCTATTATAAATAAGGCTGATATGAACACAGTGGAACTTGTGTCTTTGTTATATGTTGGGGCATCTTTTGGGTATAAGCCCAAGAGAGGTATAGCCGAGTCCTCAGGTAGTGGAATGTCCAATTTTCTGAGGAACATCCAGACAGATTTCCAGAATGGTTGTATCAGTCTGCAATCCCACCAGCAAAGGAGGAGTGGATCTCTTTCTCCACATCCTCGCCAGCATCTACTGTCACCTGAGTTTTTGATCTTAGCCATTCTCACTGGTGTGAGGTGGAATCTCAGGGTTGTTTTGATTTGCATTTCTCTTATGACTAAAGATGTTGAACATTTCTTTAAGTGCTTCTCAGCCATTCGGCATTCCTCAGCTGTGTATTCTTTGTTTAGCTCTGAACCCCATCTTTTAATAGGCTTATTGTCTCCCAGCAGTATAACTTCGTCAGTTCTTTGTATATTTTGGATATAAAACATCTATCAGTTGTAGGATTTGTAAAGATCTTTTCCCAATCTGTTGGATGCTGTTTTCTCCTAACAACAGTGTCCTTTGCCTTACAGAAGCTTTGCAGTTTTATGAGATAGCATTTGTCGATTCTTGATCTTAGAGCATAAGCCATTGCTTTTTTGTTCAGGAAATTTTCTCCAGTGCCCATGTGTTCGAGATTCTTCCCCACTTTTTCTTCTATTTTTTTTGAGTGTATCAGTTTTGATATGGAGGTCCATGAACCACTTGGACTTAAGCTTTGTACAGGGTGATAATAATGGATCAATCTGCATTCTTCTACATGCTGACCTCCAGTTGAACCAGCACCATTTCCTGAAAATGCTATCTTTTTTTCATTGGATGGTTTTGGCTCCTTTGTCAAAAATCAAGTGACCATAGGTGTGTGGGTTCATTTCTGGGTCTTCAACTGTTTTCCACTGGTCTCTGTCTGTCTCGGTACCAATGCCATACAGTCTTTATTGCTCTGTAATACTGCTTGAGTTCAGGGATAGTGATTCCCCTGGAAATCTTTTTATTGTTGAGGATAGTTTTAGCTATCCTGGGTTTTTTGTTATTCCAGATGAATTTGCAAATTGTTCTGTCTAACTCTTTGAAGAATTAGGTTGGAATTTTGATTGGGATTGCATTGACTCTGTAGATCGCTTTTGGTAAAATATCCATTTTTCCTATATTAATCCTGTCAATCCATGAGCATTGGAGATCTTTCCATCTTCTGAGATCTTCAATTTCTTTCTTCAGTGGCTTGAAGTCCACACAGATCTTTCACTTGCTTGGTTAAAGTCACACTGAGGTATTTTATATAATTTGGGACTGTTATGAAGTGTGTCGTTTCCCTAATTTCTTTCTCAGCTTGTTTCTCTTTTGTTTAGAGGAAGGCTACTGATTTATTTGAGTTAATTTTATACACAGCCACTTTAATAAAGGTGTTTATTAGGTTTAGTAGTTCTCTGGTGGAACTTTTGGGATCACTTAAATATACTATCATATCATCTGCAAATAGTGATATTTTGACTTCTTCCTTTCGAATCTATATCGCTTTGATCTCCTTATGTTGTCTTTTTGCTCTGGCTAGAACTTTGAGTACTATATTGAATAAGTAGGGGGAGAATGGGCAGCCTTGTCTAGTACCTTATTTGAGTGGGAATGATTCAAGTTTCTCTACATTTAGTTTAATATTAGATATTGGTTTGCTGCCTATGGCTTTTACTATGTTTAGGTATGGGACTTGAATTCCTATTCTTTCCCAGACTTTTACCATGAAGGGGTGTTGAATTTTGACAAATGGTTTCTCAGCATCTAATGAAATGATCATGTGGTTTATATCTTTAAGTTTGTTTATATAGTGGACTACGTTGATGGTTTTCCATATATTAAACCATCCCTGCATCCCTGGAATGAAGCCTACTTGATCATGATGGATGATTGTTTTGATCTGTTCTTGGATTCGGTTTGCAAGAATTTTATTGAGTATCTTTGTATCAATATTCACAAGGGAAATTGTTCTGATGTTCTCTTTCTTTGTTGGGTCTTTGTGTGGTTTAGGTATAAGAGTAATTGTGGCTTCGTAGAAGGAATTCAGTAGTGCTCCATCTGTTTCAATTTCATGGAATAGTTTGGGTAGTATTGGTATGAAGTCTTCTATGAAGGTCTGATAGAATTCTGCACTGAACCAATCTGGACCTCGGCTCTTTTTGTTAGGGAAACCTTTAATGACTGCTTCTATTTCTTTAGGAGTTATGGGGTTGTTTAAATGATTTATTTGTTCCTGACTTAACTTTGGTACCTGGTACCTGTCTAGGAAATTGTCCAGTTCCTTCAGATTTTCAAGATTGCTGAATATAGGCTTTTGTCATAGGATCTGATGATTTTTTTGTATTTCCTCTGGCTCTGTTTTTATGTCTCCCTTTTCATTTCTGATTTTGTTAATTTAGACACACTCTGTGTCTACTGTTTAGTCTGGCTAAGGCTTTATCTATCTTCTTGATTTTCTCAAAGAACCAGGTTTTGGTTCTGTTGATTCTTCATATAGTCCTTTTTGTTTCTACTTGGTTGATTTCAGATCTGAGCTTGATTATTTCCCGACTTCTACTGCTCCTGGGTGTGTTTGCTCCTTTTCGTTCTAGAGCTTCTAGGTGTGCTGTGAAGCTGCTGATATATGCTCTCTCCTTTTTCTCTCTGCAGGCACTGAGAGCTATGAGTTTTCCTCTTAGCACAGCTTTCATTGTTGCCCATAAGTTTGGGTATGTTGTACCTTCATTTTCATTAAATTCTAAGAAGTCTTTAATTTCTTTCTTTATTTCTTTCTTGACCAGATTATCATTGAATAGAGCATTGTTCAACTTCTATGTATATGTGTGTATTCTTTCCTTATTGTTATTGAAGAAAAGCTTTAGCCTATGGTAGTCTGATAGGACACATGGGATTATTTCTATCTTTTTGTATCTGTTGAGGCCTATTTTATGACCGATTATATGGTCAATTTTTGAGAAAGTACCATGAGGTGGTGAAAAGAAGGTATATCCTTTTGTTTTAGGATAGAATGTTCTATAAATATCTGTTACATCCATTAGGTTCATTGCTTCTCTTAGTCCGTCTATGTCTCTGCTTAATTTCTGTTTCCATGATCTGTCCATTGATGAGAGTGTGGTGTTGAAATCTCCTACTATTATTGTGTGAGGTACAATGTGTGCTTTGAGCTTTAGTAAGCTTTGAGCTTACTAAACTATCTTACTAAACTACTACTAATGTATGTAGTTGCCCTTGTATATGGAGCATATACACTTAGGATTGAGAGTTCATCTTGGTGGATTTTTCCTTTGATGTATATGAAGTGTCCTTCCTTATTTTTTCTAATGAATTTTGTTGAAAATCTATTTTATTCGATATTAGAATGGCTACTCCAGCTTGCTTCTTCAGACCATTTGCTCGGAAAGTTGTTTTCCAGCCTTTCACTCTGAGGTAGGATTTGTAGAAAGATATTGTGTAAATTTGGTTTTGTCATGGAATATCTTGGTTTCTCCATCTATGTTAATTGAGAGTTTTGCTGGATACAGTAATGTGAGCTGGTATTTGTGTTATCTTAGGGTCTGAATGACATCTGTCCAGGATGTTCTGGTTTTCATAGTCTCTGGTAGAAGTCTGATAGGTCTGCCTTTATATATTACTTGACCTTTGTCCCTTACTGCTTTTAATATTCTTTGTTTGTTTTGTGCATTTGGTGTTTTGACTATTATGTGATGGAGGAGTTGCTTTTCTGGTCCAATCTATTTGGAGTTTTGTAGGCTTCTTGTGTGTTTATGGGCAACACTTTCTTTAGGTTAGTGAAGTTTTCTTCTATGATTTTGTTGAAGATATTTCCTGATCCTTTGAGTTGGGAGTCTTCACTCTCTTCTATACCTATTATCTTTAGGTTTGATCTTCTCATTGTGTCCTGGATTTCCTGTATGTTTTGGGCCAGTATCTTTTTCCATTTCACATTATCTTTGACAGTTGTGTTGATGATTTCTATGGAATCTTCTTCTCCTGAGATTCTCTTTGCTCTTTCTTGTATTCTGTTGGTGATGCTTGTATCTATAGCTCCTTGTCGCTTCCTTTGGTTTTCTATATGCAGGGTTGTCTCTCTTTGTGCTTTCTTTATTGCTTCTATTTCCATTTTTAATTCTTTCACCTGTTTGATTGTGTTTTCATGTAATTCTTTCAGGGATTTTTGCATTTCCTCTCTATAGGCTTCTGCTTGTTTATTTGAGTTTTCCTGCATTTCTCTAAGGGAGTTCTTTATGTCTTTCTTGAAGTCCTCCATCATCACGATCAAATGTGATTTTAAATCTAGATCTTCCTTTTCTGGTGTGTTTGGATATTCAGTGTTTGTTTTGGTGGGAGAATTGGGCTCCAATGATGCCATGTAGTCTCAGTTTCTGTTGCTTGGGTTCCTGTGCTTGCCTCTCACCATCAGGTTGTCTCTGGTGTCACTTTTTTCTGCTATTTCTGACAGTGGTTAGTGCCCCAATTTTCCTGTTCCCAGAGTCCCTATACAGTTTACTTTTGGGCCAGGGATGTGGGCAAGTGTGGCCAGTACTGATGGTCTCTCCTGCCCTGTAATCTCACGAATGCCAACCTGTCTGGGTGGTGAGCTCTCTCTCCTACGTGGTTTGGGAGCAGGTTCTTATGGGCTGAGATCAGTGAGATTTGGGCCCCAGCTAGAAACCAGAAGTGCCTGGTCCCAGAGGAATTTTGCCTGTGTGAGTTCTGAGTCCACCATGAAGGTCACTTGGAGCAGAGAAGTTGGTCTTACCTCTGGTCTCAGGTCTGGAGTCGCTTCTCAGCTGGGTTTCAGCTCTTAGTGAGGGTAGCAACCAGAAAGGCCTGCCCCACCTTCGCTTGGGACCCTGTGCACAGGGGGCCCTGATGACGCTAGGCCTTTTCCTCTAGAGTCAGATATGTGTGCAGAGAGTAGTCTCCTCTGGCTTTCCAGGTGTGTCTGCCCCTCTGAAGGTCTAGCTCTCCCTCCCACGGGATTTGGCTTCAGGGAGCTGTTTGACCAGGTCCCTTCATATCCAGTCTGTGTCTGGACCGCAGCATTTAGTGCCCCTATCTTCCTGTTCCCAGAGGCCCTATGGGCCAGGGATATGGGCAGGGGTGGGCAGTACTGGAGGTCTCTCCTGCCCTTCAGTCTCAGGAGTGCCCACCTGTCTTGGCAGTGAGCTTTCTCTCCCATGGTGTTTGGGAGCAGGGAGCCAGAAACTCTCATTTTTGATGCCAGGTCTTGGGAACAGGAATGTTGAGTGAGATTTATTTCTTTTCTAGCCTGGAATAACAGATATTGTCTCCCCTTGGGTATCTTCTTCAGGTATGTTACCTCCTTTAGGCAGAGCTGTTCCTTCTCTGTAGATACTTGCTATCCCATTCAGTCTAGTTCTCTGAGCAAGGCATCAGTTGCCAAACATCATCTGGGGCAACTATAAGTAAGTCATCAGTATACTTCAAGAGTATTATATGGAGGAAATCTTGGCTTTACTGGCACAATATTCATGCAATGGCCTCATCAAAGATTGCAGACAAGTTCTTGAATTTTGATAGTATCCGAGTACAGAATAGCTGACCTTTGAATCTGCACTCTGGGTCATTCACTTCAAAAGTAAACAAAGGCTGACTAGTTAAGGGTAGTGTCAAACTACAGAAGGGGTCTTTAAGGTTCAATATGGTATAGACTTCTTCAGATGGCACACTGCTCTCTCTTTTAATTCTCAAGGCATAAATTCCTACTGTCTGATAGGCTAGCTATCTTATCCCAGGCTTTGATCTAATGTTTAATAATCAAATGCCTCAATATTTTAATATCTATAATTAAATCCCCCTCTGCTTCTAATCTGTCATACCGGGAATCAATCTCAGAATTCCTATGGAGACCATGTTGGAAGAATTTGACTATATTCTGGCAAGACTTTTTCAAATCTTCCCTACAGCATTTTTTTTTCCATTCAATCTCCCTAGCTTCTCCTTCTGTGGAGCTTATTATCTCTGCATACTTAAGAAAGTTTAAACAATTACCAATATTCTCCCTTCTACCTTTAAAAGCAATTAAACCAAACTTTAGAATTTCTATCTTTTGATTACCTGCTTGTAGAAACAGGTACTTTTACTGACTGGCTTTCTGCTTTAGAGCAGCCATCCTATCTCTTTTCACAGCAGGAGATCCCATAATCTGTGAGCTGAGCCTGTGCTCCTTTGTCAAGTTTCCTTCAGGCTGGAGCCAGGTGACTGCTCTGCTTGCTGAGAAGTCAATATTCCTTTTTTCTAAACTTATATCGCTGTGTATATGTGATCAATCCGAGAATTTCTAAATTAATAGTTGATTCTCATCAGGCATGTGCAATTTCAACTTGCCTTTTTGCACAATTGCTGGGCACTACTATCTACCTCCTGGAAAACTATTCCCTTATCACTACCCTTAGCTCTGCACCTCCCACCTGCCCTAAACTTTATTGGCTAGTCCCATCTAGCTCCTGCTAAATGCCCTTGACTACCAACCTGGAGGAGTGGCCTGTGTGGCCACTTCATTTTGAGATCTCACCTGGCTCTTAAATCTTTCTCCATCAGAAACATGGAAAAACTCTCATCTCCTCCAATGAGTCTCCTTTTTCCTCCCAGGACATGGAAGTTCTATCTGTACCTTCATCCAGCAATTGTCCCATGGCTTCCTTTACTGAAAGATAAAGAAACAATTAGAGGAACATTTCTTTACATCAGAACTTTCCCTGCGTGTCTCATCTCATTGATTGGTGGAGAGTCAATTGCTCTTCAAAAAACAAAAACAAAACAAAATTAAACAAAATACACTCTACTATCAAATCAAGGGGCATCCTAGCCTTTCCCAACAAATGTAGCAAATGGAAGGGTCAAAAATTGCTGAAGAAAGACACCAGACTCTGGTAGTATACAAAAAGGGGGGCATTTTTTTTTCTGAAGAAATGTCTAGCATTCAGAAATGTCCACCATTCTCCACAATGGCAACGACAGATAAAGGCACTCAGGCCTTCTTATAGGGAGATGGGATAATTCTATACAAGGATTAGGTAATCTAAAATTTCATTGATGGGCACGAGGGCTCACAAGTGATCAGTAGTCTACATTCCTCTGTGATGGACATTCAATCGTGTGTTGTCAGTGATCTGCATCCCTTTGTTACAAAAGTTTAACCATGTGATGAAATAGGGATGCCCAATGCAAATGGTTCATTTTGAGATATGATATTTCCCCATTTTTGTGGATATTCCCAGGTTGTTCTTTGGAAGATGGTTTTGTGATCTTCTTCTGTATGGTATGTTCTGTTCCTAGAGCTGCTGTCTTATGATCAAGTTTCTGGAGCTCATGATCTATTCCTAAGGGTAGTGCTTATGGCCTTTATGAAAATCAGGCCTAGTTCTCAAAATGGGGACAAATAGGATCTATAAAAGGACACAAATGGGGTTTATATTGTCCTTACACACACACACACACACACACACACACACACACACTTAATTTTTTATTTGTATATACAAATATCAAAAGCAGTGATAAAAGGACATTAATTTAAAAAGGTAGACTATAATGGAGGAATTCTGAAAAACTGAAATAGAGTGGAAAATAATGTACTAATATCATAATCTCAAAAATAATAGAAAAGATGTCAGAAATGCAGCCTTGTTTTTATAAAGGACTAAGAGTTAAAGGAAACAGGAAAGATTTATGGCTGATACTTTGAGTCAGTAGTGGATCCTTGGATGTTCTAAATTGTCAGGATGAGAAGAAAGGTAAAACATATACTTTTGTGATGACTTCAGATGATTTGTAACATTTAATTGCACAAAAATAATACAAGTACAAGTAAAGAACCATTTAGTGGAGAAAGTAAAAAAGAATAAATATGCCAGATGGAAAATACAAGTTTAAATGGGTAATAAAAACAGAAGAATCAACAGATATTTCCAAAAGAAAGCAAAATATCTCTTCTCCCTTCTTTTGTTTAAATGCTTCTGCCGGTATGCATATTAATGCTATAATATAAAGCAATACCAGACTGTCATAATCATGAACCTCATTTGTGATTTAGACAAAACATGTCAAAGTCGGGAAGACATTTAAAGGGTTAAGGGTGATTACTCTTCTTGGAAAAGTCTGCAGTTGCATCACCAGCCATCACATTTAATGGCAGGTTATTGCTCAAAGCTTTAATATTTGTGGAGCCAATGCCCTCCTCTGTTATCTGGACATACCTGAATGCATGTGGTACACACAAACTCATACAGACTCAATAAAAAATCTTTCTTTTAAAAAAGGTTGACACTGGGGATGTAGAGGTGGCTCAGAGAATAAAAACATTGTTTGCTGCTCTTCCAGAGTCCCTGAGTTCAATTCTCAGCAACAACATGATGACTCATAACCAACAAAAACAGGATCTGGTGCCTTCTTCTGGTCTGCATGCATACATGCACACAGAACAGTGTATATTTTATATAATAAATAAATATATGGCCCAAGAAATAATTCTGTGCTATGGCTTTCTGGACACAAATCCCACAGAGATAGAACTGGTCTTCCAGAAGTGCTGACACACCCAAAGTCAAAGATGAGACCACCAGCAGTGGAGGAGTGTTACTTTTTCTCCACATCATCACCAGCATCTACTATCATCTGAGTTTTTTATCCTAGCCATTCTGACTGGCATGAGGTAGAATCTCATGGTTATCTTGTTTTGCATTTCCATGATGACTAAAGATGTTGAATGTTTCTTTAGGTGCTACTAAGCTATTAGAGATTTCTCAGTTGAGAAACAAAACTGGTACAACCACTCTGGAAATCAGTGTGTTGATTCCTTAGAAAATTGGGCATAGTACTACCTAATGACCCACCTATACCACTCCTGGGCATATACTTAAAAGATGCTCCAACATATAAAAAGGTCAAATGTTCTATGATGTTCATAGCATCCTTATTTATAGTAGCCAGAAGCTGGAAAGAACCTAGATTTCCCTCAACAGAGGGATGAATACAGAAAATGTGGTTCATTGACACAATGGAGTACTACTCAGCTATTAAAAACAATGTCTTCATGAAATTCACAGGCAAATGGATGGAAGTAGAAAATATCATCCTGAGTGAGGTAACACAGTCACAAAACAACATACACGACATGTACTCACTGATAAGAGGATACCTAGCAAAAAGTTCAGAACACCCATGAAGCTCAAGAAGAAAGAAAATAGAAGTGTGCATCTTTTAGTCCTTCTTAGAAAGGGGAACAAAATACTCAGAAGAGGTAGAGGGTGAGAAGGACTTGGGGATAGAGGGGAAGGTGAGGGGAAAATAAGAGTAGAATAACTTATGGGAGGAGATGTTGATAAACAGAGAGTCAAGAAATTTAACAGAGGTGTATAGCGAGTGGGACAGAGAATAGGTGGTAGCCAGCAGAAAGTCCCAGATACCGGGAAAGCAAGAGGCTCCCAGGTTCTAATGGACAGGAAATTAACTGAAATACCCAATAAATGGGAGAGGGAGGACTTGGAGAGACCTTATCCAGAGTTTGGGCAAGGCCCACAGTTGTGGGATGGAGCCATTCACTAATCTCCAAATTTTCAATCCAGAATTGCTCCTGTTTAAAGGAAAGATGTAGACAAAGTGTAGAGCAGAGTCTGAAGAATAGGTCATCCAGAGCCGCTCCCACCTGTGGATCCATCCTATATACAGACACCAATCCCAGACACTACTGTGGATGCCAAGAAGTGCCTCGTGACAGGAGTCTGATATAGCTGTCTCTGGAGAGGATCTACTAAAGCATGAAAAATACAGATATAGATGCTGGCAGCCAAACATTGGACTGAGCACGGGGACCCCAATGGGGGAGTTAAGTAAAGGATTGAAGGAGCTGAAGGAGTTTGCATGACTCCAGATGCATATATATCAGAGAATGGCCTTATCTGCTATCAATGTGAGAAGAGAGAGGCTCTGTTTTCCCCAGCATTGGGCAATGCCTTGGTGTTACAGTGGGAATGAATAGAAGCAGGTGGAGGGTAGATAGGATAGGGGGTTTCTGGAGGGGAAACCAGGAAAGGGGATAACATTTGAAATGTAAATAAATAAAAAAATGATTATTAAATTGAGAAAATAAATCTTTAAAAATAAAATAATTAAATGGGGTGATGCTAAATGATGCAAAAACAAGAAATGAAATATGATTAGAGAACTTTTTAACAAATCAGAATGGGAATCACCTTATATCGGATTTCTAGGAAGTAGTACATGTACTGTAAAAACTTCTGCATACACCAAACAAATAAAACCAATCAGTAACTCCTTGTGAATGAAAACTCCCTTCATGTGTTCATTTAGCTGAAAAACTAAGAAGATGTGTGCAATATCAGGTAGAGGTTTTCTCTTTTGTTAATGTGCAAGGTGCTACATTACAAATATATTCAGTTTACATTTTTAGTATCTTCAACAACCAACTGTATGATTGAATAATGAGTCCAGTGTGCCAAGCTCAGGAAAACCATTGGTCTTTATCATATTATTGAATGCATCTTACTTATAATTATTTATCTAGTGTGAATTCAAAGAATACAAGTTTCTTAGCACCAGAAGTTCCATGGGTGATATGTTGAGAAATTTTTTTCTCAGTAGACAGAGGACAATGGAGGAAAAATTGTCAGGTCTTAAAACATTGAAAAGCATTAAACTGATGCTGATCATTGAATTAGGAAATGATAACAGAGCAAGGTTACTGTGATTTTTGTGGTGCAGACAGTCATCATTGAAAATGTTCTAAAAGCACATATGTAACCTGCTTCTTTAGAAATTATAAAACACTCCAAATATAATAGTTAGTTAACATTCTCTATAATTCTTTCTGGTAGTGGAATATCTGGGGGCAATATCAGAGACATGATAGGTATTTGCTCCAAGTATCTGACATCAGTTCCTTAAACCCTTGGGATTTTATGAGCCCTAGCAATTCTCTCCCTTATTCTTCAATTTTCTGTTGACCATGGCTGGGTTTTCTCTGCTGAGATGAGTTTGAAACAAACCTGAAAGTAGTACCAGGATCACAAAATTATCAGGAAAAAAACAGTACTTTGAGAGATGGTAAGTTCAGCCCAACCCTGACCTCTGGGAAGGGGTAGCCAACTGAACAAAAGATGAAAGTTGCCAACACTTGTAAACAGAGAGATTTGGAAGGATTCTGGCTTTGAGCCCATCACAGGTAGCACACATCTGCCTGTGTTCACTGATAGCTGATAGCAGCATGGAAGTTTTTTTCTTATATTTTGTGACTTATCTCAGAAATTTTTTAGCCACTGGGAAAGGTCATGAATATTTTTAATTTTTAACAACTTTATTTGTAGAATTCTTACTATTTTTCATGATTGACATCAAGATTATACAGAAGTGTTGGGAATATGCTTGGCAACTAGAGAGGCACAAACTCCTTTTTTATGAGAAAAAAATTCATAAATTTGCTGTTAAATTTGTGAATAAAAAGTAAAAGAAATATTTAGCATAGACATAGCACTAGTACCTCATGTCTGTTTTACAAAAGTAAGGTGAACAAAATGAAATGGATGAGTCCAAAGCATAAGCCACAGTGACTTGCAAAGAAGGAATTTCATATTTTATTCTCAAATTCAGTAACATCCTCTTTCAGGCCTCATTTATTTTAGAGACATTAGACTTGCCTGAGGATCATTTCCTTAAATATCCAAACTGCAGAAACCCAACTGCCTGAAAGGTGCAAGCATACATTGAAAATAATTGAAAAATATAAGCTATTTTTCTTTGAAATCAGAACATAGAGATTCTTCATAAAAATTGTCGGGAAAATTTTTGTTGCAATTTATTAAAGTCATTACCCAATTGTTTTCTAAATTATCTTCTATTTTCTTCTGCTACTAACTGAGATACTCCCCACAATAGTTTATTTCCACGGATAAAGCTCATCTTTACAATAGGTTTGACTGTAAGAAAAAACACTGTGCGAAACCAGAGACATCAAAGAAAGGGGGGAAAATAGTGAAAAATGAGTAGACCACAAGTTCTGTAAGCAAGTACTTAACAATGGCTTGACAATCAGGTAATGTTGTTAATGAGGTCTTCTTTTGGATGGCAAAGTGAGGGTCAACCTCATTCAATAAATGGCAAAAGGTAGGGAGAGTGAGAAATAGAAATGGATTATTATTCAGAAAAATAGAAAAAGATATAGTAAATGGAAACAGCCAGTTATTACAAGACTCTTGCAGTGTGCATGCCTTCTGGCATAGTTATGGAATAAGGAAAAGACACCAATGCAGGGGTGCTGTTGGAAACAATTCTCTTCACTCAATGGATTTCTTAGATCATACTTACAAATCTTCGAGTGCAAAAATGTAGTCATTTTCCTCAGACATCAGAAAGCACACAGGATTTAAAAACAGGGATGTTCTCTATTGGTGTTACCTTTATCACACTTGGTCAATCTATGTAGCAGTCCACAAATGTCATGTGTCTTAGCGTGTTACTGCTGTGAAGAGACACCATTACCAAGGCAACTCATAAAGAACATGTAATTGGGACTGGCTTACAGGTTAGAGGTTCTGACTATTATTACCAAGTCAGGGGCATGATAGTGAATGTCTGAGCAGACTTCGGAGCTGAGTGGTTCACATCTTATTCTGAAGGCAGCTAGAAGATTGGCTTCTAGGCAGTGAGGATGAGGGTCTCAAAGACCATGCCTACCATGACAGACTTCTTCCAACAAAGCCACATCTACTGCAACAAGGCCATGCCTCCTAATAATGCTATGCCTCGAGCAAAACTCATTTAAACCACCATATTATGCTATACTAGTAAGCATGTTCTATCTTCAATACTGGAGTTCTTTACACGTTTCATTTTTTTTAAATGATGGTTTCAGAGAAAAAGTATGATAGTTTCTTTATTATTTTTCAAAAATTCTGAATACATTAAAAATTATTTTTTTTAAAATATGCTTGCTGCATCTTTTAATAATACAACCCTTCCTCAATGCAAATTTTTACAATCTTGTTTTCTTACCATGGTTGGTGCTTTCAAGGTATGTCAGTTTGCCTCTCAAAGAGCAGTTTCTTTTTGTGTTAGTTATACACGGTGGCCTCTTTGGTGAACTCCTAAATGAACTCTTTTTTTTGCCCCGTAATTATTATTCTCTAGTTTCAAGGCTTCTCACTCCACACTATATTCTAAGCTCATGTAGCTGAAATTTTTCCCACATTTTGCTATGCTTTCATGAGTTTTTGAGATCATTGTTCTGCCTAAATTGCCTTCTCTTGGCACTCCACTTAGGTGAGTTTCACCATCAACTCAAGCCACATGATGTGTGTCAAGCCCTCTTGATGTTTCTGAGATCTATTTCCTCTCTGTTTTTCTAGGTTGGTGCCCTTATTCTCTCAAAACAGTGTCTTCACTTGATTTTTAGTAGCATTTTCATACAGTATTGGCATTGCCTGTATCCTTGCTCTAGTGAGCCTTTATTAGATAGTCAGTATCTCTGAATAACATGATGTTAAGTATCATCAGTGAATGGTTGAGTGAATGGGTAAAAGCAATAGGAAGCAAACCCCAAGCCTACCTCCTGCCACAAGAAGTCTTTATAGAATTTTTGTACCTATCATAGCTTATTGAAAAGTGATGTACTAAGTAAGAAGTGGAGAAATGGTTGGGCCAAATATTACTAACATTTAGGGAAGGTGCTAATATGCATGGTGAATCTAATGTAGTGGGGTTTAAGACTGAAGTGTAAAGTACAAAAGAAGGGAATTAGAAGAGTATTTTGCCAGTGCTTTACAGTGGTCTTATTATACATCATAATGATAAATATCATATATTTATATTTCTACTTTATCATCTTTTGTATTGCTGTGCTTTCTCTGAGATGGCCACAGTGTTACAGAATGGTAACTTAAAAGGGTAGGAGAGGGTGGGATGTGGATTGAAACAGTCAAGTCAATTTTAAACAAAGGAATATGCCCCTACAGGAAAATACTATTACTTATCTTTTTATTTTTCAATACAGTGCAATTGCTCTCCCAACAGTGTAACCAAACTATTTAATGACTTCTCTCAGTATAGATGCCACATGCCACCTTTTAGATGAGTATTCTTCTTTTACTAATAAAATGAAAACCAGCCCAGAGGGAAAAGTCTTCATTTTCTTTTCCAAAATGTAACAAAACTTCTTGCATCTTCTTCTCTCTCATAAAAGCAGCCATATGCTTATAAATTTTTATTACACAGTAAAAAGCATGCTTTAACTTCCTAGGGATCTTCTTTCAGCTTTATATTCTGTTCATTTTTATTGAATATTTTATTCATTTATACTTCAAATGTTATCCCCTTTCTCAATTTCCCCTCCTGAAACCCCCTATCACATATCCCCTCCCCCTGTTTTTTGAGGGTGCTCCACCAATCAACCACCCACTCCTGACTCCCTGCCCTGGCATTCCCCAACACTGGGATATCAAGCTTTCACAGGACCAAGGGCTTCTCCTTCCATTGATGTCCTACAAAGCCATCTTCTGCTACATATGTGGCTGGAGCCACATGTCTCTCCATGTGCACTCTTTGGTCAGTAGTTTAGACCCTGTGAGCTCTGGGTGTCTGGTTGTTTGATATTGTTGTTCTTACTAGGGGTTGCAAGCCCCTTAAGCTGCTTCAGTCCTTTCTCTAATTCATCCATTGGAGTGCCTGTGATCAAGCTGATGGATACCTACAAGCATCCTCATCTGTATCAGTAGGCTGCGAGCATCTGCCTCTGTAGTTGTCAGGCTCTGGCAGAGTGTCACAGAAGACAGTTGTATCAGGCTCCTGTCAACAAGCACTTCCTGACATGTGCAATACTATCTGGGTTTGGTGTCTCTATATGGGCTAGATCCCCAGATGGGGCAGTGTTTGGATGACCTTTCCTTCAGTCTCTGCTCCATATTTTGTCTCCGTATTTCCTCCCATTAGTATTTTAGTCCTCCTTCTAAGAAGAACTGAAGGATCCACACTTTGGTTTTCCTTCTTCTTGAGCTTCATGTGGTTTCTGAATTGTATCTTGAGTAATCCGAGTGATGGGGCTAATATCCCTTGTACCAGTAGTGCATACCATGTGTATCCTTTTGTGACTGTGTTACCTCAGTCAGGATGATATTTTCTAGTTCCATCCATTTGCCGAAGAATTTTGAGAAGACATTACTTTTAATAGGTCAATCGTACTCTATTGAGTAAATAAAGTACATTTTCTATATCCATTCCTCTGTTGAAGGACATCTGGGTTTTTTCCAGCTTCTGGCTATTATAAATAAGGCTGATATGAACATACTGGAGCATGTGTCATTGCTGTATGTGGGAGCAACTTTTAGGTATATGTCCAGGAGATGTATAGCTGGGTCCTCAGGTAGTACTATGTCCAATTTTCTGAGAACCACCAGACTGATGGTTCTGAGTGGTTGTACTAGCTTGCAATCCCACCAACAATGGAGAAGTGTTCCTCTTTCTTTACATCATCATCTGCATCTGCTGTCACCAGTTTTTGATCTTAGCCATTCTGCCTGGTGTGAGGTGGAATCTCATCGTTGTTTTGACTGCATTTCTGTGGTGACTAAGGATGTTGAACATTTCTTTAGGTGCTTTGCAGCCGTTTGGCATTCCTCAGATGAGAATCTTTTGATTAGCTCTGTAGCCCATTTTACAATAGGGTTATTTGGTTCTCTGGAGTCTAACTTCTTGAGTTCTTTCTATATATTGGAAATTAGCCCTCCATTGGATATAGGACTGGTAAAGATCTGTTGTTTGCTGTTTTTTCCTATTGACACCCTTCACAATAGTCACAAATAATATAAGGTATCTTGATATAACTCTATCAAAGCAAGGAAAAGATCTTTATGACAAGAACTTCAAGTGTCTAAAGAAAGAAATTGAGAAGATCTTTCCAGAAGATGGAAAGATCTCCCATGCTCATGGATTGGCAGGATTAATATAGTAAAAATGAATATCTTGCTAAAAACAATCTACAGATTCAATGTAGTCCCCATCAAAATTCCAAATCAATTCTTTGTAGACTTAGACAAAGCAATATGAAAATTCATTTGGAATAACAACAACAACAACAACAACAACAACAACAACAACAACAACAACAACAACAAAGCCAGGATAGTGAAAACTATACTCAACAGTAAAAGAACTTCTGGGAGAAATCACCACTCCTGACCTCAAACTACATTACAGAGCATTTGTGATAAAAACTGCATGCCTGGTACAGAGACAGGCAGGCAAGTCAGTGTAATAGAATTGAAGGACGAGAAATGGACCCAAACACCTATGGTCACTTGATCGTTGACAAAGGATCTAAATCCATTAAGTGGGAATACATAGCATTTCAAACAAATGGTGCTGGTTCAACTGGTGGTCAGAATGTAGAAGAATGAAAATTAATCCATTCTTATCTCCTTGTACAAGCTGCAGTCCAAGTGGATCAAGGATCTCCACATAAAAATCAGATATACTGAAACTAAAAGAAGAGAAAGTGGGGAAAAGCCTGGAGCACATGGGCACAGGGCAAATTTTCCTGAACTGAACACCAATGGCTTTTGCACTAAGATCAACAATTGACAAATAGGACCTCATAAAATTTATGTACCCTTTTTATTATTGATTTTATACACTTAATTATTTTTATTGGTTTATGCTGTTTGCAATATAGGGCTTTCTATCCTTATTTAAGCACACAAAACCTTTTTGAACCCTAAAATTCTTGTTAGAGATTACCAGGTGTCAATTTTGCTTACAGTACCTTCCTTACAAAGAAGTACTACCTGGTGTATGAGTGTGGAAGGCAGTTGGCTTTCTGGTTGAGCTGAGGCTATAAACCTCAGTGACCTTGAAGAGACGGTAGGCGTTTCACCTGACTCCTGGGAAACAAGACCCCATCACTAGCCACAGCCCTTCATAGATTTGTGGCTATCAGTCAGGTAAGGGGAATGACCCAAGCTCCTCCAAAGGTAGAGGACATGACTACAGGTCATGTAAGCTCAAGATAAATCTCCAGTAAAATGAGATACCTAAAGTCCTAAAGGTTTAGTCAATGAACTTTCCTTCCCAAACACCCCTCCATGCAATAATATATTTCATCTCAGGTACATCCTGAGAAGAGGGGTACAGTTTTATTCATCTACCTTTTGCCATGACAGTAAATGTCTTAAAGCCATGGACTGCCTTTTTTCATCAGGATCTGCTACATCATCATGGGAGCTACAGAGAAAACCTTTGCTGTCTAATCTCCAGTAGGAGTTCTCTCTGACCTCCCAGCCACAGTTGCCACCACAACCAAGCCAAACCAAACCAGCCACTGACAAGCCAAGGACTCTCCCTGTGGGACCAAATGGAGCCCCCTTTTCCCCCTCGGCCCAAGGCTAGATCCATCCTGCGGGCCCCCATTCCGATCTCAGCTCTTCTGCCGCTTCCAATGGTGCCTGGATGCTCAAGAACCTGAGAACTAGACAGCCTGAGCTTCCTTGCAGGCCTGAGGACCACTGAGCCAGCTCTTACTGGGTCCTATGCCTCAAATTGTACTTCCCCAACCCCGAAGCAGAGCAGTTTCCTGGGGCTACTTTAAAAACTATCACCCACCCAGCACTAACTTGGGATAAGCTCAGAAAAATTTCCTGCATCGTGCCTCCCCGAGTGTCCAAGTCCTGTGGCAGAGCGGACATGGGACCCATAACCCTACAACTATATCCTATTGTTGTTCATCTCACTACATCTGGGTTCCTTGTTCCACTACCAGAGTGTTAAAAGGCAAAAGCTCCATGTATTGTATTTTACAGCACTGATGGCAGCTTGTAAACACAGCTTCACTAGCCTAAATGACGTCATTCTTAACTTATTAGCTGGTCTTTCCTCTGTTCAGCTATGCATATTCCCCACTATAAGGCTTTTAAAATGCCATATTGCCCAGATTTCTATTTTTAGTCTTGAAATTGAATTCTATTTATAAAAATTTCCTTCTATCCATTTCCATCTTATCACCTTACAGAAAATATTACATGTCCAAAATATTTAGTTTTACACACAAATTGTTAAATGCCTCTTCCAAATCTTATTTACCTTGATCAATTTCTTCACTTTTTTCCCCCAGGTAGTCTAGAAATCTGCATATTACCATCTTCCCCATTTTTGTATTATTCTTACCACCCACGACACCAGTAAGGTTCTACCAATGAAGTACTTCTCACATGTAGAAATGTGCTTCCATTTGTACACTCCCATTAATGGAGGAAAGCATGAGGTCTTAACAGCCTCCCCTGGCTGCTGTGCTTTTCTAATTATATACAAATGCCAGGGTAATAGAGTAAAAGCTAGAAATCACAGGTCACAGTAACTCCCATAAGCACTTACATTTTTTCCAGTAGTCTATCCCTCCATTTAATTTTACCAAAATCCTTAGTACAGCTCTAAAGTTCTACCTGATGAGCTTCTATGTTTTGTACACTTCTTTCAGTATCTCTATCAATCATAGGCTCAACCTTCCTTAATCTGTGCAAAATAAAACTGTTGCTCTACAGGAAATAAATTTATTCTGAACCAAAATCAGAGTGAGCTTATTCAGTGACAGGGATTTACTTTGTCTTGGATGATGCATTATAGCATTGCAGTAGTTATATAATTTTTATAGACACAGAAAAATGCAACTCACAAATTCATGCATTTGCCAGATACTGTGAGCATCACAGTGATTTTCAGAAAATGATTAATTTGTTTATATATACATTACAACTGCAATTTAATCTATTAAGTGGTCTAATGATGACTCAGGGTAGTAATGACTGTTGATCTGCCACTTTCACAGACTTCTAGTCTTTGCCCAAAATGTTCAGACACAGATGATTCTTTCATGGGGAACATTATTTCACAGCCCGTTGTTGGTCAAGTACCACATCACACTTTGTGCATACAGAAGCCAAGTATTATTTTATGAGTCATAGTACTAGTAAGGATCTTTCCCAGAACCTGTAGTTGAATGAGCAAGAAAACAGTCTTCGAGAGAGTTAAATCAATGGAAGAAGAAGTTATTGCATCATATTAATGTTATGTGTTATCATGATCCAATGAAAAGTTTTTCTATATTTCTGTTCTTTGTATCTCATATATAACATTTATAAGTATCATATTCTTATTGTACCTATGTCTGAGTTTCAATGAAGAAGACAGCATAATGTTGAATTTCTTTATAAGAAAATCACTTTCCTTATTTATGAAGTACTGCTAGTAACAGAAAAGGAGACAAATATAGGAAAATCATAATTCCATAGATTTTTGTTCATGAAAAAATTGTACTTTTTTTACTTCATTTTCAGAAAAGGAACTGACACTCTATTGCTTTTGCTGTGGTGGTAGTTTGTTTTAGTTTTGTTATTTATTTGTTTTGTGTGATAAAATAGTCTCATTAAATAGGTTATGGGATGAAAGCCTTATTTCATCTTACATTTCCAGGTGACAGTTATAGTTGACAGAAGTCAGGGCAGGAACCTGGAGGTAGGATTTACTTCTTGATAGTCTCCCCAACTTTTCTTGCCAACAGGAAAGACACTCACAGCCAAAGAATAAAGCAAAAACATATAGAAGGGGTGTTGCTTAGAGTTTTTTTCATAGCTCAGTACTATCTGCCTAAAGACAGTACCTCCTAAAGAGGCTGGGTAAGTACCCCTGTACCAATTAGATATCAAGAGAATCCACCATAGGCATACCCATAGGTCAATCCTAATCTAAGCAATTTTTAACTGAGCTTTTCTTGTCAGATCACTATAGGCTGTGTTAAGTTAATTAAAGCTACCTGACATGGTCTATTAATATTCTGTTGGAAAACTGAGTATCATTTGATAATTTTTAATCAATTATTATAATGCAATTGTTTTAAAAACATTTTTCTATTTTTCACCTCTTCACAGAGTAACATTTTCTCTATATGTCCTAATTTTAGATTTATTTGTTTTCATTTTACGTGTATGAGTATGGTATCAGCATTCATGTATGTGCATTACATGTGTGCCCATAGAGGCCAAAAGAATGCATAGAATCTGTTATACCTACAGTTAAAGATAGTTGAAAACCATCAGATAGATGCTAGAAACTGGATTCAGCTCTTCCTCAAAGAGAAGTAAGTACTCTTACCCATGAGATATCTCTCCCACCTCTATGTATCTGATGTTTTAATATGGATTTTTTTTTTTCTAACCTGTGTCTTTACTAGGTTCCCTAGCTTAATATTTGTTCTTCCAGTGATTTTTTTTTTTGTTTCTAACTCTGGCCAGTTCTGGTTCAATACAAATGGTATGGTCTTTAGAGTCTCATGAATCAGAGTCAAGATGAACAGTTGGTTGTCCTATTTTAAGTCACCAGAAGTTAGTAGGAGTTACTTTTAGGCAAGCAGAAGTATGAATGTGCGTAGGTCTTCTCAAGCATGGTGATAGCATTGACATCATCTATAATTTTTGTCTACCAAAGACTCTACAAACTTAGAGCTCATCTATTAAGAGTTATCATTGGGTTCTGTACTCAGCAATATTTATAAGACAGATATTCATCAGTGTAACCAAAGCAGCTATAATAGCTTGATGATTAAATCCTGGTGAAAATTTTGAATTCAAGCATTTATTTCCTGAAGTATTGGCACATAAGCTTTGGTAAAAGTACCCAACTGTATCTTTGCACTGAGGCAAAAGGGAGCTTTTAATGTTGATTTTTTAATAACATATCATATTGCCTTATTTTAGCTCCTATTTATTTACTTCTTCATCTTCCAGAAAATTCACTGTGGGAATGCCTCTACTATTATTCCCACCACCACCACCACCACCAACACTACCACCAGCAACACTACTACTACTACTTCTACTATTACAACAACAACAACTACTACTACTACTAATAATAATAATAATTTAAAGTTATTTGTATTAATATATAAGACGTCTTGTTAGCAGAGATGGTCTATAGTATTCTTCATTCTTTCCAATGGATATTAAATAATTATTTTATAGAAGTTAATTCATGCTTACCAAAAGTGGTAGTTCTTAGATTCAGAAGAAAGAATGAGAATGTCTTTGATAAGAAAGCTGAAAGTTTCAGTCACATGTCATGTAATTTTTAATTTTCATTGTAATTTTCATTAATTCAATTCATTCAGAGGATTGAAGATGGTAGGTAATTAATGTTCTATACAAATGACATTGATAAAATTAAATGCTTATCCATTAACCTTAGTATTTTGATTACTGGCAATCTAAAAGAATTTTTCACTAGGGATAACTTTTCCTAATAATTTTCTTCCTACTGCTAAAATGGAGGTTTTTTTTTTTTTTTAATAAATGAAGATTTCCATCAAGTGCTACACATGCACAATAGCATTAAGGCATATTTATATCCTTATATCAAATAAATTTTGTTAAATTGTAGCTGCCAGATTACTAATGATCTATTTGACTAAGGTAAATGTCCTTTCTGATTATACTGGGTACACATATTCAACTGTAAGTTATAAACTACTTGGGAGTAGGTGTATTAGTTAGCTTTTCAGTTATTGCTGTGGCAAAAAAGTTGACAAGAAACAACTTAAGGGACAAAGAGATTATTTGGGTTTAAAGTTTAAGAAGATACAGTCCAGCATCCTAGGAAAAACAAGAGTAAGAAGCATCTACAGTCACATGAAGTAGAGAAAGAACAAGAATCAAGGCAATATTGCAAATTTTGAAGCTTTTCCCCAGTGGTTCCCTTTCTCCACAGAAACCCACCTCCTAATGGTTACACAATATTTTCAAACAGTACCACCTGCTGAAAGCAGTGTATTTAAATTGAGCTAGTGAAGGACACTTTACATTCAAATTTATACAGGTGTTGCCACAGAAAATATTTTGTTGAAAGTTTTATGTGATATATGCATTGCAAAAGTGGCATTATGGGCATTTTCACTGTGTTGATAAGCAAAGTTTCTTTGTGCAATAAAACTTACAAATATTCTGTTGCTAGACTTTGCTTTCTCTTTGTATATAATCTACCGAGCTTAAAGAATGAAGGCAGTAATTTGACAGGTCTGATTATATCAGGAGAGTACATTCCATACACTTCATCTGGCTTTGCTAATCTTTGAGCAAATTATCATCTTCTACTTCATTAGCATTTATTTTAAATGTCCTGGAATTTTTATAATGTATAATTGGACAGATGTGTAGTACATAGCAAATCTGAGATCTGTAATAGCATGACCAGAGTAAGTTAGAATTTCATTTTGTGTCCATAACAGCCAATAGCAAACCTACGCTTTACACATAGCAACCAATGGGTAAATATTAGCTGCTTTGTTTTATATTAAATGGTGTATCCTAGCTAAAGCTAAGAGTTCAGTCATTTGAACAGATTCACTCCTAGACTTGGGGCTATAAGCACATATCCTGCCTAAAAATATCCTTGTTCATCTCACAAATAAGAATCACCAGTAAATAAAATTAATTCACATTTTGATGGCAACTTTTATTATGTCTCCCCAGAGAAATGGTGTTCAACTGTTATTTGAGTACAGTCATGCTTATCTTCTGCTAATTTATCTGTTAAATGAAATAAAGTAGCACGATTAAGAAAGCTGCCTAGGAGTGGTTTGAATATGGCGGTACATCTTTCTTAAGAAACTAAATGTCTTATTCAGTAATTGGGTAGGATGCCAGTTTAGCTCAAATTTCCCTAAGGAAGTTCTAGAGATCGTGAGAGGAGACCATAAGGTTAGTTTCTCAGCTATTCTTAGTACTAGAGTCATGGCAGAGATGAGTTTCCTCTGACCATTGCTAATCAAAGTAGCTAAGGTTCCCAGGCTCCTCTCCACCACCCTACTAGCTTAATTATTCTTGTACTATAGGTTTCAGTTTTAGCAGAGCTTTTTGCCTCAAATGTTACTGTTTTAGTCAGCCTAGTTTTGGCTTGTCTATCATTACAGTTATAAGTAAGTTAAAGATTTCCACCATTTGAGTTCTATCTTTATTCTCATATAGGTTTCAAAAGTGTTAGAATTTATAACAGTAATACAGTAACTTTATCTACTAAAGCCTTTGTTTCTTCTAAGTTGCTAATTATCCCGATTTTTCTGAACTGTGAGTAAAGGAAAAAAAAAAGCAAACCTCCAAATTTCCATAGAGAGCTCCTGTTTTTATCTCCAACATTGCTCAAGATTTCTGAGATAACTGTTGTTCCTTTGGAGACAGTGCCTGCTTGAGTTTCTCTTTGTGCCTTTGAAATTGAAAGACCCTTTACTCCCTTTAGAAATAAACTTCTTGCCCTTAAGGCAGAAGGATTGTGGTGATTAGCATTATTTTAGGTTTTGTTGTTGATGCTGATTTGTTTGTACTTTGTGCTGGAGCTGTAATCCAGTGGCTTCCACCTGCCAGGCAGTGTTGGACCGCTGTGCACCATTCCTAGACTCCTTTTTACTTTATTTTGAGACAGGCTTTCAATGAGTTGCTTGGGATAAACTTGAACTCATTCCGTAGGTCAGGTAGGCCTGAACTTTTGATCCTTAGGCTTTAAGCCTCTGAGTAGCTAAGGGTTTATGGTCCTGGGTGTCTGGTCCTGGATTTTGTTTTTGTTGTTGGTGTTCATGAAAGTTAGTCATGATATTTATTGATTTAACCATGATGATAAAGGGTATACAAATTAAGAATCAGGTGACATGGGGTTGGGGATTTAGCTCATTGGTAGAGCGCTTGCCTATGGCGCAAGGCCTGGGTACTGTCCCCAGCTCCAAAAAAAAAAAAAAAAAAAAAAAAGAATCAGGTAACTTCTTTTGGTCTAACTTCATATTGCTGTTCTCTAGCCTCATTTACAACTCAATGAACTATTTTTTAGTATCACAACGTAGAAACTATCTATGAATTCTCATCAAACATTCTTAGCACTAGCATCTATTTCACTAACATCCTCAAAAGAGGCCTTTACCAAGTGACCAAGTTAAACTTGTCCTCTCCTTTACTTCCTAAAGTCACCAAATTTTGAAACCTCTGAGCAACAGAATGATCTAAAGTTATTTAAATAAAAAAGAAAACCCTATATGGATCTGGACATCTCATAATAAAAAATTTTAGGCCTGCTTTGTCTAGGGAGTATAGACAATGGTAGGATTGCCATTGCTTCTAGGTGACATCCAACAGAGGACATAGTAATCTTTTCCTTTGGTATATATGATTTTGTTGTTAGTAGAGTGGAAGGGGAGGATAATTTAAAAAAATACAGCTGAGTCTTTTCTTGTAAAGGAGACAGGAACAAGGGATGGATAAAAGAAGAAAAACAAGAAGTCATATGCCTCTGAATCCATTCATTTCAGAATCAAACAAAATTCTTTTTGAACTTTTATTAGTTCTTATTCATTTACATTTCAAATGTGATCCCCCTTCACAGTTTCCCTCCACAACTCCCTATACCCTGTCCTCTTACCCAGCCCCTATGAGGGTGCTCTCCCACCTGCCCACCCACTTGTGCCTAAGGTGCCCTAGCATTACTCTACTGTGGGTCATAGAGCCTCCACAGGGCCAAGGGGCTCCCCTCCTAGTGATGCCGGCTACCACAATCCTCTTCTACATATCTAGCTGGAATGATGGGTTCCCTCATGTGCACTCTTTCAATCAGGATTCCTGATGTAAAATCCTAGAACCATACATCTCTGACTACCCAGACTTAATTACATATCTGCAACTAACATTCAGTGGCAGAGCGATGATTTTTGAAGCCAGTTCAAAAAGATAAGTAATGAAATCATTGGGAAGACAACGAAAGAGATTCACTCACTCTGACTGCCACTTTGGGGATCTGACATGAGGTTTAGATTTAAAAGGAAGCAAGAGGCATGTATAAATAAGTAGTCTTGGTCACAGTATCATTCTACTCATTTGTCTACCCAGTTGACTGACTTTAAGTATCTCTTGAAAGAAGTCTGATGTGTTGTTACAATCTCTTCTTTAGAAACAAGTTTTCCCTCTCTTTACACTAGAATCTCACTTATTTCTTTCCTCCAGCATGAAATTCCTAGGAAAATTACAGTTTTGACATCCATCCTCTGAGTTATCTGATAATCAAAGAAAGGACACAAATATCTGAGCTTAGAACACCTTCAGTACTGCCAGGATTGTGATATTGCTTCTAAAAACTGTCTTGATTTCTTGTCCTCCTCTATTTTTTTATTCTAATATTATTTCAAAACTTTGTTACTAACTTTCTGTAAATTAAAATTTTTACCATTGCTTAGATGAATACAAAATCAAACAAAATTAGGGTGAATTGAGCATTTACGTTTGGTTTTATTAGCCAATACTTTTCAGTTTAGTGGAGAAGGGGTAGAAACATCAAACATTCTCCATTTTACCAAATATTTGTGAGACAAATCACTGTAATTATCAAATATAAAACCAGTTAAACTACAAACCACAGGGTTTTATTTTTCTTTTTTAAATTTATGTCTCACAATTTGCTAGAGGTGGCTTTTTCTGCAAAGTGATACTTTGGCATCTGTGGTTTGAATCAGATATTTGTGATACCTATGAGATTATCTGCATTCAAGTCTTATCCTTAAAATGGTTACTGTTTCTGTGTTCTGTGTTAGCTCACATGTGTTTGTAAATGTCTGAGGACTTGAGACATAAGGCTCCTTTTTTGAGTCTTCCTTGCTGAATCAATGTTTCCTTTCAAACTAGGAATGAAGTCTGTTGTTTTGAAATTTTCTAATATGCTGCCTAGAGTCCAGATATGTGTAAAAGAAAGGAGAACAATATGCCACTTCAAAATCTTTGTGAACATGATTTTACAGAAATTATAAACTAAATGTAGAAAAACTGCACTTCCTAGTCAGAAGACACACAAAGTCACAATTGGCTCTGGAAAGAGATCCAGAAGATGATACTGAGTTGAAAAAAATAAGTTTTGGATCCAAGAGAGAATATCCAATACAACATCTGCTCAGAACAAATCAATGGACATCAAACAAAACAGAAAGCCTCAGAAAGAAGGCCACCAGGCATCCAAGGAGACATAAGAGCCCATGCTGGAATCTGGCACAGAACTGGGTGATTCTTTCTTGACAGACAACTGTCCTTGAAATTTTACAATAGACTCACCAATACTACTGACACCCAAACCAGGGTCAAATTTGAATGAACATTGTCCAGGAACATGATTCATGCTAGTCTGGACTGCATGTCATGGAAATGATTAAATGATATTTTTATGCTCATTAAGGAAAATCAAGTCTTGAATGAATACATTTACCAAAGTCAGAAGTGAAAATGCCATAGATAATTACAGTAAATGGAAATTTCAGCATTAGTTGATACAAGGTCTTCAATAACATTCTTTGTTTGTCGGTACGAAAATTTTTCCTGGTAGTCAAATGAGCACACATGTTCATAAGATTGCCTATCAAGCTGACTAAAGACACTCCTAAACAATTTTCTCTTGTGACTTGCAATGTTGCAAATAATTACAATGACAACATCCCAGTCTATAACATTACACTTCCTACCAATTAAGAAGTTTTAACCAACAAATTTGCCTGTAAATTTTTTTAACACAGATGTGTTTTTATGGAAGGTCAGTTAATGACAGCCACCATTCATTGACACAATAGCCACCTTAATGTGTTACAGACTGTGCCACTTATGATTTACTCTTTGTGAGCACCTTATCTCTTGATCTTCACAGTGGTTGGTTCTGCAGCAATCCTTATCTCAGAACAAATGTATTACTGACAGCTGGTTAGAATTTTTTAAAAAAATTCACATACCCTACTTATATCCTAATGAATCATAAAGTTTTGTTCCTATATATGGTAGTTTGTGCTGATTGCCATCCTCAATGCCTGTAAGAAGAAGCAAGAATTGTACCTTTAAGTTGTACATTATTTCAATATTGATCAATCACTAAAGCAAGTTGACTAGCATCCTATGGAGCTGTCTTGCTTCTTATCTTCCATCTGAAAGATTATGTAGGGTGAGTCAGCCTTGTCTCTTAGATTCTTGGTATTGTTACAACTCTATTGCCTATGATTCTTCCTTGTACATTCCAAGGCTGAGGGATCCTGTATTCCCCCTGAGCCATTCAACAAACATACTATTACTAGTGTCAGTGTACTTACAGCATGTTTTTGTAACACACTTTTTTATACTAAAAGTATGTGTATGCTTATCTGTCCCTATCTTTTCATATTTACTTTTCATAAGGCTTCCAAAACAGTTATACTGTGAACATAAACATATACCCTCCTACACCTCGAATTTTAGTCTTCCATGAAACATATTTAGGTCTCTTGTTAGAGAGAACAAAGATTTCAAGAGGAAATAATAACAAGATACCCAAATAAAGTGTTATGTCTGTGCTTTCTCCTCCAGCATTCCTAGGGAATTATTCTGAGACCTAGCTTTACACAGTTTTGGTGAGTTTCTCTGTCTGTCATTTGACTGATCAATCCTACTAGACATGGTTTTTGTATTTTTTTTTTCTGTTTTTCTTACCAGAGTAATACTGAATGTTTTAGAGTTCCTGATATGCAAAATAGATATTAGTTAGAGCCATCTGAAGTGGAAATTTCTGGTTCCTTTAGGGACTCAATTGTGCCATGTGATGTTTTTCTGGAAACCGTATTAAGAAAAAATTTTTTGCTGAAGCAAATATGTAGAAGAATGTTTTGCGAAGAACAGACTTGTGTTTTTTCTGGAGGCAGTCTGGAAAAAGGGCATGTGGTATTTTGCTAGAGCAGAATCTTAAGTGAACATGTGATGTTTGGAAGGGCCATAAATATAATCGAACAGTGGACAATGCTGTATGGTATTGGTATGCCTTACCATTCTTTGATGATCACCGTTGGGTTTTGTTGAAACAAGTCTTCACTGGCGACACTGTATGGTATTGATTCACTCTGCTATTCTTTGCTGGCCATCATTTGTTGAGACTTCACAGAGAAAAACACCACAAAAGAGCTTTGGGTGCTGTTCCAGTGGCTTCCTGCCACTTCCATGGACTTGTGTCTATTGTCAGAGCCTCAAGGTTTCTTCTAAATCGAGTTGTTGTTACTGATTCATCAGTGATATTCTTAAGTGGATCAAGTTACCACTGCTGATTCATGTGAATTAAACTGCTGATATCCTGACAACATAGATTGGATTTGCTTCAAAAAACTGTTTGTAAACAGGTTCATATCTTTCTTCACTCTATTAACATTTGTTTCCACTACCTCTGGTGGGTGATGAGCTAGAAGGGAAGTTAAAGCATTTAAGAACTTTTATTAAAAGTAGGTTTTGAAAAACCAAAGTCTATACTCATCCATATTCTGTTCCCTGGTCATACGGAGTAACTAAGACATGGCTTTTCTAGCATTTTTTTCTTAAAGCTTTATACCCTTTGTAACCAGTGATATAGAATGTGATGTTTTGAATAAAAATTACTGTCATCGCCCAAAAGTCAGTGGCACTAGTAAGAGATTTGACCTGTTAGAGAAGGTGTTGGAGTAGGTTTGTAGGAGGGAGAACATCACTAGTTGTAGATTTGAGCAGATTAAACCAGGCCTAGTGACTCATTGTGTCTTCCCACTGCCTGTGAATCTAGATTTAAAAGTCTCGCCTATCTTTCCAGTTTCATGTCTGCCTACAGTCTCATGGCATTTCCATCACGATAATCATGGACTAAACCTATTAACTGTAAGTCAGTCCTAATTAAATGCTTTCCTTTATAAGTATCTCTCTTATTATAGTTCTCATAATAGCAATAAAGGCCTTATAAAAACAGAGAAATAAAGAGACACTTGAGTCTATCAGTATGAATTTAGACTGTTGAAACAATATACTCCTATTAAACCACCAACCAAAGAACATATGGGCTGTATCTAGGCCTCCACATGTATGCTGCAGATGTACAGCTTGGTCTTCATGGGAGTCCCAAATCACTAGAAAAGAGGCTATCCCAAAAGCTGTTGCCTGTACATGGGGTATGTTCATATAGCTGAGCTGTTTTGTCTGGACTCAGTGGAATCACCTAGCCTTGAAGAGACTTGAAGTGCCTAGGTGGGAGGATACCCCGGAGGAAACCACCAAGAGAAGGGGAGCAGGCATAGGGGAAGGATTCTAGGTAATGGTAATTGGGATAGAAACAGTGATCAGGATGTAAAGTAAATAAGTAAAAAATGAAGAAGAAGAAGAAGAAGAAGAAGAAGAAGAAGAAGAAGAAGAAGAAGGAGGAGGAGGAGGAGGAGGAGGAGGAGGAGGAGGAGGAGGAGGAGGAGGAGGAGGAGGAGGAGGAGGAGGAGGAGGAAGAGGAGGAGAAAAGAAGAAAAAGAAGAATGTACTCTAAAAACAAATGGGAATCTTTTCTAGGAATCTCATGCTGGAAGGGAAGAAAAATGGGAGGACTCAAACCAAAGAGAAAACTTGTTTCCCTAAAGATTTCCAACAGTTCCAACAACTTGCTAAACAACTTGTAGAATGATAGTGAAGTTTAAATAATGATGAGTCTATGGTAGACAATACCACACGTTGACTAGAACTTATTAAGAGTTCATGATATTACTTCAGGGTAGTGTTTGATAATTCTATTTTCTCTTCTTTCAATGTGAACACATTGAGTAAATCTCCTCTTTCTGCTTTCCCTTTTAATTTTTGCCCTTTTAATTGGCCTATTGAGAGAGGGTTGCCAAACTTGTCATGGAACACAAGTTATGATCTCAATGTTCCATAATAATTATACATGATGATTTGAATGGGAATGGCCCCCATAGGCTCATATGTTTGAATGCTTGGTTCACAATTATTGGAACTGTTTAGGAAGGGTTTGGGGGTGTAGCCTTGTTGGGAAAAGTGTGCCACTGAGGATAAGTTTTGAAGTTTAAAAAAACCCGCCCTATCTCTTTTTCTGCCTCCAATTGTGGGTCATACATAACCTCTAAGCTACTGCTCCAGTGCTATGCCTGCCTGCCTGCCTTCCTGCCTGCCTGCTGTCATGCATTTTTCCGTGATGGTTATGGACTCTAACTCTCTAATCATGAGTCCACAAAGTAAATGGTTTCTAAGTTCCTATGGTCATGATGAATTGGCAATAAAAAAAGTAACTAGGATAACATTGTTATTTATTTCCAAAAAATCCCAGCTTGGAACACAAGTAAAACAAAACAGAACAAGTAAGCAAGCAAACAAACCGATGAAAACACTTACATTTCAGAAAGAGTCTGAGATTACCTTAATTCTATGGCACAATTGTCAACTTCTAACATTAAAAAAAAAAAAAGATAAACTTTATAACTTTTATTTCCTAATTGGGTGCATATAATCTCATGTAACTGTGTCATGCATACCTATAATTCTTTTCTTGTGTTTTTTATTAGTTTTCTATGTTATTTGTGTCAAAATATCTATTCATAATAAACTGTTACCACATCAGTACTACTTTTTTAAATTCATTTTTTTGTTTTGTTAAAATTATTATTTCTTACATATCCAATTAAAACACATACACAGAATCACAAATTTAAGTATTGTGATCATATATTAAGACCTGATAAGTATACACTACTTTATAAATCTAGGTATACTAAACATCTTAAATCCCATTAAAACAATTTATTTGCGTCTGCTTTATTAAACTTTAAAATGCTAATTGTTTATATAAAACATTTGATAATCTTTATAGTCCATTAAGCTATAAAACTTAATGGATAAACATATGTATGTTATAAAAGATACATAGAATTTTAGAAGGCTTTCCTTCAAAAACAGATTCTAAATATATAACCTCTAAAATTTCATCTTTTAATATATATGTTAATAAAAGTTTATGTTTGCAATGTCTTCCCACAAATAACTCCAATATAGCTTACATATGATTATGTACATATAAACTATCTAAATGTTATTGCATTTTAAAACATTTTTACATAATCTATTTAGTAACAAGTTAACTTATAAGAAACTAAAATGTGTAAACCAAAGTGATCAACTTAACACAGCTTTAATTTTTAAGGAAAACTAAAATTTAAGAAAAAATAATAATAAAAGACAAAATATATAGTTTATCAACAACAAACAGAAATGACTATCATATGCTTCCTTTGAGATATTGAACATAAGTTTTTATAGTAAAGAAAAAGCTGCTCTTAAGAGCAGAACATACATAATTGTACAATTCTGGCTAAAGTATTATCTCCTCGATACTTATTTCAATTCTAGTTATACAACAAATTGTCTATTGATTAAGGATATAATTAAATTTAAGGTATAATTACTCCTCTTACTAAAGGATATGTTTTGTACCCTATTGGAAAATTGCCTTCCCTTGAGACATTAAACTCTTTATTCTATAAATTTAGAGGATAACTTAATCTGTGCTTTAGTAGTTATATTGTATAATAATGATTGTAAATATAAATACAATTGTTCTTAAAAATTTAAGAATTTTTTAAACCACTACTGCATCTTTAAAATCAAACATGTAAATGAATATATTTTTTCAAGATGCTTATCCCAGTCACACCTATGTAAAGAAAAACAATTTGCTTTTTAAGTTGTCATTTATAAATATTTATAAACGTCATAAATATTATAAACATAGCTTTATACTTACATTGATATTTTAAAATGTGTAGAAGACCAGTGACATATTTAAAGAATCATTCATCTCTGATTTTAGCTTAAAATATACTAAAGCCATGAATACTAAACTCTACCTTCTTTAGATTTCTTATCCTACTAGGAAACCTCATAAACACTTGTAATAAAAACAGAATTTTCTAATTAAAAAATCACTGACAAGTTAAAGACTTAAATTTTAAATGTATAGTTGCAACTACATTAAAAAGAATATAACAGTTAAAATATGCCATTTTAGATAAATACAATACATACTATTTATTTAATGCTTCATTCTCCACTAGAATATTATTAAGTATTGATTTGTTCATACTAATATTTGCCAAAAAATAATTTAAAAAACACAAAACTTTGTTTAAACTTTTACTAAATGGATATTTGCAAGATTTGATTAAATATATTTCCCAGTGGAAAAATGTTTTTCTTTTCTGATACCGTTATAACTTAAATCATTCAAAAGTTCTGTTTGTCTATTTAGAATATTTCAAGTAAGTTAAATACTTGTAAAACTTGTTTTCATAAACAAATATAGTAATAATTAATGTCATAAAATACAAAATATAAAATATAAATAGATTTTGATACAGATAAACAAATAACACATAGTATTGTAAACGTTTTTAACTCTAATAGCTTAAATTCAAAATTAGTTACACGATCTTCCTCAAAGCATAAAAACAGAAAATTTTATTTTTTAAAAAGGCATCACATCATTGACTCCATTCTAATTAAAATCAATACTATATCCAGGTATGTTCAACTCTCTGCTAGACTATGAAACTCAAAGTAGTAAATTTATCATATATCATTTGTTTGTACACACATGTGGACTTTGAAAAACTGGATGACAGTCAACTTCAATACTGCTGAGAATTGAGTATGACCCAAAATTCAATGTTTCTTTTATTTTATATGTTCCTGAAATAATTTTTAATTGTATTTTTTAAAAATGTTTATGTTGTTTAATATTGCACATGGTATATTTATCTCATCAAATGATACTAATCTTTATTTTAATGAAGACAGAAATGCATATATGATGTCCTTTCCTTTGATTATTCCTTTCTGTTAGGACTATTTCTTTATCTTAAACTCATACCTTACACAAAACTGTGTTAAATTATTAATGCATACCTACAGATAAATAGATAGATGATAGATAGATAGATAGATAGATAGATAGATAGATAGATAGATAGATAGATAGATAACTAGGTGTGCAGGAGGGTGGACAGATGGATGGACAGACAGATAGATAGAGATAGAGAATACACACATATATGTTCATTCAATGTAATATAGAAAAAAAATCTATTTTTTTTTGGTCCCAAATTTTCTGAATGTTTTAGTTTAGGAACTTTTTACACTTGGCATTTTCTTTGACCAATATATCAATATCTTCTATGATATCCTCTAAACCTGAAATTCTCTCTTCCATCTCTTCTTTCTGTTGGTGAAGCTTGCATCTGTAGTTCCTGCTCTCTTTCCTAGGTTTTCCATCCCCAAGGTGGCCTCCATTTGTGATTTCTTTATTGTTTCTATTTCCCACTTTAGGTCTTAGAACATTTTGTTCAATTCCTTTACATGTTTGATTGTATTTTCATGTATTTCATGGAAGAATTCCTTTCTTTCTCTTTAAGGGCTTCTACCTATTTGCCTGTGCTTTCCTGTATCTCTTTAAGGGAATTATTTATATCTTTCTTAAAGTTCTCTATCATCTTCATGAGATGGAATTTTATGTCAGAATCTTGCTCTTCAGGTGTTTTAGGGTTTTCTGGGTATTAAGAAGGGAAGCTGGAATATGATGGTATAGACACACTGGCTTCTGTTGCTTCAGTTCTTGAGCTTGCTTTTTGGCATCTGGTTATCTCCCTTGTTAACTGGCCTGGGTTGGAGCTCCAGGATTGGAGCAGACTGCCCTGGAGGTAGTTGGGACTATATGTCCCAGGTTAAAGCAGACTTTCTATGAGAGAGCCAGAGCTTTGGGGTGGGAGTGGAGGGGAAACTACCCCAAGCGAAGTGGAGTAGAGATTTGGATAGAGATGTGTCTCTACCATGGCAAGACAGACCCTACTTCCTAAGCCTAGTGGGGTCCCAGCTGGTATGATTTCTGGGGTGTGAATATCACCTGTGTCCCTGGTTAGATCTGTTCTCTTGGGAGACATGCAGAGGTTTGGGATGCAGGAGCAGGTACACCATTCTTCCTCAGTTGCACCTGGAGGTAGGGACCAGAAGCAACAATTCTACCTTAAATTAAACTTTAACTTAATTTATTATAGTTAGAGTTTAGATAACTGTTGCTATCTAAATTATACAAAATACAACAATATTTAACAATATTCATGATGCCTTATATCTTAAATATTAATAATATTTATTAAATTAAATTTTAGTATTATTTATTGACTTAATGTATATCTCAAATGTTCTATAGTACATGTAGCAAGGATTTTAAAATAAGTTAAACAATATTTGGTATTTGATTTTACTAATAAAAATGGAGTCAATACTAGACTTTTTGCAAAGTTCCAAGCCTAACCATTTAAATATAAGAAAGATACTTTGTTGACTACAAACAGCTATAAATACAAGAGGAAAGTGATCAATCTAGTTAAAATTAGTATTTGTTTTGTTATTTAAAACATGTCTTTCCTTCACTTCTTTCCTTAACTCTATTAGACTAAACTACGTTTATATTTACTTACTTTTAGGTCTCATAATTTTATTATATATCACATGCAAATGATATGTCAAATGCAGAGAGGGTAACAATAGTAATCATTTCCCTGTCTTTCCAATACCACTTCATGTTAAAAGTCTTGGAGAGATCATGAATTCATGGTACATACCTAAACATAATAAAATCAATATACAGCATATCAATAGCTAATATCAAACCAAATGAAGAGAAACTTAAAGCAATTCCACTAAAACCAGGGACAAAATAAGGCTTACCCTCTCTTCCTACTTATTAAATACATTACTTAACATTCTATGTAAAGTAATAAGAAAATAAAAAAGCAATCCAGAGGATAAGAATTGAAAAAGAAGAAATCAATATTTCACCATTTAGGTATAATGTGATAGTAGTCATAAGCAAGCCTCCAAAGATCTACTGGAGAACACCTGCAGCTGATAAACAACTTTAGCAAAGTGGCTGGATATAACATTAACTCACACAAATCAGTACCCTTACTTCATACAAATGATAAAGAGATTGAGAAAGAAATTAGTTAAACAACACCTGTCACAATAGCCACATGCAGTATTAAGGATCTTGGTGTATCTCTAAGCAAGCAAGTGAAATATCAGTATGACAAAATTTTAAAGCCCTGAAGGAAGAAAACAAAGAAGAGCTCAGAAGACAGAAAGATATCCCATGTTCATGAATAGGTAGGATTAACATAGTGAAAGGGGATATTTTATTAAAAGCAATCCACACATTCCACATAATCTCCATTAAAATTCCAACACAATTCTTCACAGACATGTAAAGAATAATTCTCAATTTCATTAGAAAAAAATAAAACTTAACAAAACAAACAAACAAGCAACAACAACAACAACAAAACAATAACAACAAGATAACCAAAAGAATTCAGTAAAAGAACTTCTGAAGCAATCACCATCTTTGACCTTAAGCTATACTATAGAGCAGTAGTGATAGACGCTGCATGATATTGGTACAGAGACAGACAGGTGGATCAATGGAATAGAATGAACATTCAGAAATGAACGCACTCACCTCTGAACACTTCATCTTTGACAAAGAAGTCAAACCACACAATAGAAAACAGAAGGTAACTTCAGTAGATGGTACAGGTTTAACTGGAAGTCTGCATATAGAAGAATTCCAAGTGATCACCCAAAACAGAAGTCCAAGTAGCTCAAGGATCTCAACCTAAAACAAGATGTACTGAATCTAATAAAAGAGAAAGTGGAAAATAGTTTGAAAAGCATTGGAACGGGGTAAATTTTCCTAAAGAAAACATCAATGTCTCAGAATCAATTAACAAATGGGAAATTGACAAATAATTGACAAATGGGAAATCTTGAAAGTGAAAAGCTTCTGTAAGGCAAAGGACACTCAACAGGACAAAAACACAACCTACAAATTGGGGAACGATCTTCACTAACTTTACATCTAATAGAAATCTAATATTCAAAATGCATAAAGATCTCAAAAAGTTAGACTCCAAGAAACCAAATAACCCAATTAAAAAATGGGATAGAGTGTTAAACAGAGAAATCTTGAATGGCTGAGAAGCACTTAAAATGCAACATTCTTTTTTTTTTTTTTTTCTTTTTTTTTTTTTGAGCTGGACTGAACCAGGGCCTTGCGCTTGCATAGGCAAGCGCTCTACAGCTGAGCTAAATCCCCAACCCTAAAATGCAAACATTCTTAGTCATCAAGGAAATGCAAATCTATAAGATCCTGAGATGTCACCTTATGCCAATCATAAAACTAAAACTAAACTAAAACTTAAGTGACAGCACATGCTGGCTGGCAAGGATGTGGAGAAAAAGAAACAGTCCTCCATAGCTGGTGGGATTGCAAACTGGTACAACCACTCTGGAAATTTTTGTGGCAGTTCCTCAGAAAATTGGAAATAGTTCTATCTGAAGCCCCAGTTATTCCACTCCTGTGAATATATCCAAAAGATGTTCCACCATACCACAAGGACATGTGCATCTCTATGCTTATATAAGCCCTATTTGTCATAGCCAGAAACCAGAAACAACCCAGATGTCCCTCACCTGAAGAATGGATACAGATACATTTACACAGTGGAATACTATTCAGTTATTAAAAAACAAGGACATCAGAATTGTTCATGGAAATTAATGGAACCAGAAAATATCCTGAGTGAATTAATCCAGATCCAAAAGGACATGCATGATATACACTCACTGATAAGTGGGTATTAGCTGGAAAGTACAGAATTGCCATGATACAACCCCACAGACCCTATGAAGTTAAACAAGAAGGAAATCTCAAGTGAACATGCTTCATTCCCACTAGGGGTGGGGTGGGGAAGCAGGGCAGGACCAGGTATGGGAGAAGACAAGAGAGAAGCCCAGAAGGCCAGGCGAATAAATGAAATATGAGGCTGTGTTTTTGTAACTTTTCCAACCCGTATATGCCCGTGCAAAGAAAACACAGCTCGATCAATATAAATACAAGCTCATGCCTAGATTGGGCAGATCTACCACTAGCTGTGAAATCCCTCATAATGCTGCGCTTCAGCTCCATCTTCTTCCTTCTCCTTTGACCCCCTCTCTCCCTCCTTTTCTGCTCCACCTTCCCTTCTTTTGCCCAATGGCTCTCACCTTTATTTTACAAATTAAATGGGGAGAAGGTTCTGATGAAGTCACCTGAGTCCTGAGTATGTGACTAGGCAGCTGTCCTTGGGGCAGTGGAATTAGCATCAAAATACAGATAACTCCAGGGCAAACCACAACAAGGCTGCATGAGGTTTTGGATGGGAGTTGGGGAGAACCTTGGATGTGAGACCTCGGATGTGAGAGGCTCCCAGGAGTCAATGTAGGTGACCTTAGTCGAAATGCCAAACAGAAGGAAGATGGAACCTGAAGAGACCACGGAGAGCCCCCAGTGGATGGATGGGGACATTAACCCACCTTCAGAATTTTTGACCCAGTGTTGTTCCTGTCTACAAGAAATGCAGGGACAAAAATGAAGCAGAGACTAAAGGAATGCCTATCACTGAGCAGTCCAAATTGTTATCCATTGGTATGCACCAATCCCTGACTCTATTGTTGTGCTTGCAGATAAGAGTCTAACCTGGCTCTCCTCTGAGAGGCTCTACCAACATCTGACTGTGTCAGATGCAGAAACTTACACCTAAGCATTGGACAGAGATCAGGGACCACTATGGAAGAGTTAGGGGAAGGACTGAAGGAAGTGAAGGGAATTGCAAGCCCACAATTAAGCTGAACCCCTGGGAGTTCTTAGAGACTGAACCACCAACCAAAGAGTATACACAGGCTGGTTTGAGGCCCAGGGCAAATATGTAGCAGAGGACTGCTCTATCTGGCCTCAGTGGCAGAAGATGTGTCTAATCCTGTAGAGAATTACTGCCCCAGGGAATGTTGATGCTTATTGGGGGTAGAGGGTGCAACCTCTCTTAGGCATAGGCGAGGAGGGATGTGATGAAGAACTCAGGAAGGGGGACCTGGAAGAAGCAACATTTGGAATGTAAATAAGTAAAATAATTAATTTTTTTAAAAGGCATCATATCTATGATGCCTTTATAACATTGAAATGCACTGATGGTGTTTTAGTCATTTGTAATGAGTTTCAAAATAATTCACAGTATATTTATTTTTAGAAACTGTAGTATTTATTTTATTCTAAAATGGAATCTGTCACTTAATGCATGACAAAGTAATTGTGTAAGACATTTTATAAGTTGCATTCATGCAGAAAAGTATGCCAAATAATTACTTTATCAGTTAAAATGTCTTAAAAAATAATCTGTATTCTGCTCCTCACAGCAGCAACAGCACAAAATCAGTTCCTGTCCCTTTGAATTAAAATCTCTCATTGGAAACCAGTTTTGCAGTGTGAAATAAAGTTATCAGTACAAATAAAAATAATAATCGCTAGTTATATATAATTACTGTATTCTTTATAATACTATATTGTGTGTAGTATAATTGTTGTATTATTTATTTTATTATTATTTTATATTATAAATAATAATTATTATTATTGTTATTATCATTATTATTATTCAGACCCAAACCATAATGGCTAATAGTTTTGATTTGATCCATTATGGTTTTGGGAGGGGAGTATTTTGTTTGTTTTCTCACTGATGTTTACCAGCTATTCCCCTCTCCTGAAAACTGTTTTCCTGCTGAGCAAGCCATGAGGACAAGTAAAAATCAATATCACTCTATGGTCTCTTTTAGTTCCAGACTCCAGGTTACTGTTCTGAGTTTCTGTCCTGATTTCTTTTCCTAATGGACTGTGATCAGAACATGTAATAGCCAAATAAACCTTTTCCTCCCCAACTTACTTTTATTCATGGTATTTTAGCACACTTAAAATAAATGGAGACCATAGATGCATAATGCACCTTCATACCAGATAGTGCCACCCAGCTTATTGAGAATTCTGTCACCTTTCCAAGTACATTTTAGAGTAGCTTTTTCATATCTCTAGCAAACCTTCAAACCTGGATAGTAATCATGTTAAAACTTTGGCCAAAACATCATGGGAGTTTTCATTGTATTCAATCCACAGACACAGTGCCTTCTTCCATTTTTGTATGTCTTTGAGTCATTCAATTACATGATTTTAAGAATATCAATTTTAAACATGTTTTCTTACAAGTATTTGTAAATACTTATGCTTCCTTGTAGAAATTAAATTGATATTGTGTTTTAAACTTTGTTTCCTATTTCTTTATTGTTAATGTATTGAAGTATGAATGTTTTTTACACATTGTTAGCATTTTGTCAAAGTTCTGCCCCACAGATACCTGGCAACATCCTGATATGCGTGACTCACTATAAAAGGGCTGCTTTCTCCTTCCACTCTCTCTTGCTCTTGCTCTTGCCTTCTTGCTCCCGCTCTTCCCATTCCCTTCCCCCCTCCCTCTCCATGTGCTCATGGCCAACCTCTACTTCTCAACTTTCTTTCTCTCTGTCTCACTCTGTCTCTCTGTCTCTGTCTCTGTCTCTGTCTCTGTCTCTCTCTCTCTCTCTCTCTCTGTGTGTGTGTGTCTGTCTCTATTACTCTCTCAACCCCCATCCCTGTGCCCTGAATAAATTCTTTGAGTCCTGAGAGTGTCTCACCTCCCAAGTTTCTGATACTTTCTAGTGTGTGCCCCCAAAGGTCCATATTTCCCTTCATTATGCTGGGTTTCAGGGCTTCTCTCCTGTCTCCCTCCACCCCCAATAGCTGATCATGTTCCCTTTCTTCCCCTCCCCTTCCCCTCTCCCACCTAGGTCCCTCCCTACCTCTGTCTCCTGTGATTAGTGATTATTTTATTCTCCCTCCTAAGTGGGACTGAAGCATGCTAACTTGGGTCCTTCTGCTTGTTACCTTCTTGACTTAGAATTGAAAGATGGGACCTCATGTTACTGAAAAGCTTCTGTAAGGCAAAAGACTCAGTATGGAAAAAATCAGCAACCTACAGATTGGGAAAAATTCTTTACTAACCCTACATCCAATAGAGGGCTAATATCCAAAATATGTAAAGAATTCAAGAGGCTAACCCTCAAGAAAAAAAAAAAAAAAAGCAACCCAGACAAAAAGTGGAATATAGAGCTAAACAGAGAATTCACAACAGAAAAATTTCGAAATGTTGAGAAACACTTAACAAATTCTTCAAAGTCCTTAATCATCAGAAAAATGCAAAAAAAAAAAAAGATTCTGAGATTCCACTTTACACCAATCAGAATGGCTAAAACTTGGGTGACAGCACATGTTGACAAGAATGTGGAGAAAGAGGAACACTCCCCAATTGCTGGTAGGATTTCCAACTTGTACAATCACTCTGGAAATCAATCTGGAGATTCCTCAGAAAATGGAAATCTACCTGAAAACCCTGCTATTCCACTCCTAGGCAAATACCCAAAAGATGCCCCACCATACTACAAGGAAATGTGCTCCATTATATTCATAGTGGCCTTATTTGTAATAACCAGAAGCTGAAAACTACCCAGATATCCCACAATGGAAGAATGGATACAGAAAATATGGTTCATTTACACAATGGAATCCTATTCAGCTATTAAGAACAAGTACATCATGCATTTTGCAGGCAAATGCATCCATCATCCTGAATAAGGTAACTCAGACCCAAAAGGATATGCCTGGTATGTATTCACTTATAAGTGTATATTAGTCTAGGGGCTTTTTATAGGGTATTTGCACAGGTAACTCTGACCTGGTGAAAAGGGTCACCATTCAAGCCTAGTAGACGCCAAACCATTCAGATGTCCTCATAATATTATTACTCCTTCCTTGTCCAACCTAGTGAGTAATCAAAACTCTTCAGGTATTTGCAGTCCATAGTTTGCCAATTTTTCTTCTCTCAGGAATCGGCATCATTTGTAAATTGACTCTCCAATTTTCTTATTCTGTAGGGATTGATTGACCTCCATCTGCCCCCTAACTATCTACCCAGATATTTGCTAGATTAAGAAAAGTACTCTATCTTTCCTAGAAGGAAAATAATAGTTTATTTTTTCCTTGCAGGTTGAAATCATACTAAACTTTTTCGGTTTCTAGAAAATAAAATGGTTAACAGTCTAGCCATTTTATGCTCATTCAAATCTTATTTTAAATACATTATATTTAGAAAGGCCACAGATGCAAATCTGTGTGCAAATAAGGAATGAATAGTATTTAGTCCAGACTTAAAAAGCATGGTAAAGGATCACATTTCTACCTTTGCATTCCAATGCAATTATAATATAGGGTAGCTGTTTTTCTCAAAAATAGTATACACAAATTCAATAGGATGGCAGAGACTAAATGTCATCAAAGTGTCCTTGGCAGAAGGAAGCACAGAAGAGGCAAACATAAGGCCTAAGATTACACAAATAATTTAACAGTCATTGTTCTTAGTTTTTAGCATATAGTCACACTTTTAAAAATAAATTATTCTCACTCCTCTGTTGCTTCCTGCTATCATGCAATTGGTTCCACAATGAAATGCATTTGTATGCTAAGTGAGTATGCTCACTAAGCTCGAGAATATCATTTTTTCTCGAGACCAGAATATTAAAGATAAATATTTGCAGCTCCAGTGATAGTAAAAGAAGGTCACAGGAGCTCCAGGACAAAGGTGGAAGAGAAGAAGCTGGGAGTTTTGCTGGAGCACAAGGAAACAGAGGCAACTGTCAGACTCCTTGGAACACACTGTCTTGGAATGAATGCCCAGTGACTGAGGACTTTATCCTGGTTTTCAATGCCCCATTATATTGGCAAGCTTATCCTTCTCGGAGGGAAAAATGAGACTTAGTTCATATTGTATAACAATATAAAAGACTGTTAATTCAGTTCAAGCAAACAAGCTGTCCTTCCTACATCTAGGAAGCATATCTAACAAAAATGACATCTTAATAATCCTCTCAATATCAGTTCCCTATCCATAACCGATACTCCTTTAATCTATTAATTATTTGGTCATTGTTCTCATCTCATCTCTGTAGCATCCATTTGGCCTGAAGCAATCAAAAAAATAGAAAGGAGAAAAAGGAATGTTTCATGTATATTATGACAATTAAAACAAAATGGGTAAGGTAATACCATCTTTTCCACACTCTCTTTTCTGTCTGCTCAGATACTTCTCAGTCTGCTAGCCTATAGCAGGCACATCTTCCTGGACAGCACATTTGAGATTTTCACTGTGACCATGATCCATATGTATTAACTCAGTTCTTCCTAACAGCCAATGTGCTTATACCCACTCTTTTTTCTGAGTTGGTCCCTTGGGTCTCCATTCATAAAGACCTCCTAGAACTGTCCACTTTATGAAGCAATTTTATCTTTATCTAAGAACCTTGTGACTTTACAGCTGCTCAAATAGTCTACAATTTCTGAAGCTATACTGGGAGACAAGTACTGGGCTATGGTTTGAATTTATCATGCAAAGTTCAGATAAAAGAAATCAGTTTATAAATCCATACATTGATGGTGTCTAGAAGTGGTTCTTTTGGAGGTCATTAGAGTTAGTCTAGATCATGAGGTTTCCAAAAGGAGGAAGAATCTTAAACTGTTAGTGGCTTAATCCTATTGCACCAAATGATGCCCTCTGCCACATAGTCAAGAGGAAGCGACTCTTCAGTACATGCTTAGCATTAGCATGCTATATTTATAATTATCTCGACTTCCACAACAAAAAATGAATTTCTGTTCTTTATAAGTTATCTAGTATCTGATATTTTCTTAAAGCATTTGAAAATGACCTAAGGCATGTGGTATATGTTTCTCCATTCATTCAGCAAATACTCCTTTTTGTTGAGGAAATATGAGTCAGGACATGTATTTGATTCGGAAAGTTCATTTTTCCCATGAACAGTCTACACAGGGAGACAGATAATGCAACAAAACAACTTTGCTATCTCAGTCTAGAATTATATATATATATATATATATATATATATATATATATAGAGAGAGAGAGAGAGAGAGAGAGAGAGAGAGAGAGGAGACCCTACTGACCAGTCCAGCGGGGCCAGTTATTCAGGGTCCTGAAGAGGCTTTTTACTTGTGGGTCAATGGGGGTGAAGAGAAGAAGGAGACCAAGCAAAGTTCTGTTGTCAAGGTCTCTTTTATTGAGAGAAATGTACAGCATTTAAAGCTCTGAGGCAGGAATAGAAGCGGGAACTGAAGCTTAGGGTGGTGGAGTATTGGGAAGTTCCCAAGGATATAGGGTGAATCACTAAACTGCAAGATATCCTCCTTAAACAAAGATGCAACAGTCTTCCGGGGACATGTTCTTTGAAAAGGTCGAAACCTTCTCAGGAATCTGCTCAGGAACATCCGGTGTTTGCTTATGCTGAAACATCCTGTGATTGCTCCCTGGGTCTTCCTGGGAGACGCTTTTGTCCAACAATCTCATAATCTTACAGCAGCCACCTTAGGGGTGAGCTTCTGTGGCCATACAGCCCAAAGTCATGTAGCAACCTTGAGCTATCCAGTCACAAAGCGGCCAGGCCCAAATCCAATATGGCTCCCTACACCCTACAAGCTGGGCAGTCTGTAAAGAAATGGGAGAAATGCTTTGAGATTCCAGTAAAATCAATGTTTATATCGCTCCAAAACTCTCTAAGTTTGAGATTTCATATTGTGTAAGATTAATGTTAACAACTGATTTGTTATCAATAAATAAATTAGATTATTACTTCTAAGAAATGCTAGTTCAGTTATCCAGTGGCAGAGTGCTTTCCTGAACAAAACCAGAGGTTTGAGTTTCTCTAAGTTTTCTCTGAATTGACAACTCATTAGATGTCAGATCACAAGGTATCTCACATCAATATCCATGTAATGGTGTATTACTCATGATCAAACTGACATTTTAATTTTATAAAAGGAAAGGGATGCCTATGGTTGGTAATTTTGTAAACGTGTTGTTATTCTTTTTTTTTCCCTCCATCTTTATTAACTTGGGCATTTCTCCTTTACATTTCGATAGTTATTCCCTTTCCGGGCCAACATCCCGCTAACCCCTGCCCCTCCCCTTCTCTATGGGTGTTTCCCTCCCCATCCTCCCCCAATTACCACCCTCCCCCCAACAAACATGTTCACTGGGGGTTCAGCCTTGGACCAAGGCTTCCCCTTCCACTGGTGCCCTTAATAGGCTATTTATTGCTACTTATGAGTTGGAGTCTAGGGTCATTCCATGTATAGTCTTTGGGTAGTGGCTTAGTCCCTGGAAACTCTGGTTGTTTGGCATTGTTGTTCATATGGGGTCTAAAGCCCCTTAAAGCTCTTTCGATCCTTTCTAAGATTCCTTCAACGGGGGTCCCATTCTCAGTTCAGTGGTTTAATGATGGCATTCGTCAATGTATTTGCTGTATTCTGGCTGTGTCTCTCAGGAGAGATCTACATCCACTTCCTGTCGGCCTGCACTTCTTTGCTTCATCCATCTTATCTAGTTTGGTGGCTATATATGTATGGACCACATGTGGGGCAGGCTCTGAATGGGTTTTCCTTCTGCCTCTGTTCTAAACTTTGTCTTCCTATTACCTCCCAAGGGTATTCTTGTTCCCCGTTTAAAGAAGTAGTGAACCATTCGCATTTTGGTCATCCTTCTTGATTTTCCTCTGTTCTGTGCATCTAGGGTAATTCGAGCATTTGGGCTAATATCCACTTACCAATGAGTGCATACCATGTGTGTTTTTCTGTGATTGGGTTACCTCACTCAGGATGATATTTTCCAGTTCCATCCATTTACCTATAAATTTCATAAAGTCATTGTTTTTGATAGCTGAGTAATATTCCATTGTGTAGATGTACCACATTTTCTGTATCCATTCCTCTGTTGAAGGGCATCTGGGTTCTTTCCAGCTTCTGGCAATTATAAATAAGGCTGCTATGAACATAGTGGAACATGTTTCTTTGTTATATGTTAGAACATCTTTTGGGTGTATGCCCAAGAGAGGTATAGCTGGGTCCTAAGGTAGTTCAATGTCCAATTTTCTGAGGAACCTCCAGACTGATTTCCAGAATGGTTGACCCACTCTGCATTCCCACCAACAATGGAGGAGTGTTCCTCTTTCTCCACATCCTTCCCTTCATTTGCTGTCACCTGAGTTTTTGACCTTAGCCATTCTCACTGGTGTGAGGTGAAATCTCAGGGTTGTTTTGATTTGCATTTCCCTTATGACTAAAGATGTTGTACATTTCTTTAGGTGTTTCTCAGTCATTCGGCATTCCTCAGCTGTGAATTCTTTGTTTAGCTCTGAACCCCATTTTTAATAGGGTTATTTGTCTACCTGCGGTCTAACTTCTTGAGTTCTTTGTATATTTTGGATATAAGGCCTCTATCAGTTGTAGGATTGGTAAAGATCTTTTCCCAATCTGTTGATTGCTGTTTTTTCCTAACACTAGTGTCCTTTGCCTTACAGAAGCTTTGCAGTTTTATGAGATCCCATTTGTCGATTCTTGATCTTAGAGCATAAGCCATTGCTGTTTCGTTCAGGAAATTTTCACCAGTGCCCATGTGTTTGAGATTCTTACCCGCTTTTTTTTCTATCAGTTTGAGTGTGTCTGGTTTGATGTGGAGGTCCTTAATTCACTTGGACTTAAGCTTTGTACAGGGTGATAAGCACGAATCGATCTGCATTCTTCTACATGTTGACCTCCAGTTGAACCAGCACCATTTGCTGAAAATGCTATCTTTTTTCCATTGAATGGTTTTGGCTCCTTTGTCAAAAACCAAGTGACCATAGGTGTGTGGGTTCATTTCTGGGTCTTCAATTCTATTCCACTGGTCTATCTGTCTGTCTCTGTACCAATACCATGCAGTTTTTATCACTATTGCTCTGTAATATTGCTTGAGTTCAGGGATAGTAATTCCCCCAGAATTCCTTTTATTTTTGAGGATAGTTTTAAGCTATCCTGGGTTTTTTGTTATTCCAGGTGAATTTGGAAATTGTTCTGTCTAACTCTCTGAAGAATTGGATTGGTATTTTGATGGGTATTGCATTGAATCTGTAGATCGCTTTTGGTAAATGGCCATTTTTACTATATTAATCGTGTTGTTATTCTAACTTGAATTTTAGATCTTCCCCTATTTCCCAAATTCCTTTATTCAAGGTGGCAGGACAGCTTAAGGTATCAGTTTTGGGCCTTGAGATAAAGAATGGACAATTCATTGCTGGTAAGAGAAGGTTTGTTTGTTCCAGGGAAGAAATTCCCCCTCATTAAGTTATCAAATCCCCAAAATCAGGCCCAAGCATTGTACATATGTAAAACACAAAATGAATTTGGAAAGTTGTATGTTTATATGTACATATGTAATACAGAATTTATATATTATTTATACATTAAATATATGTAATAATGAATAAGATATAAGCAATTTGAGAAGTTAGGCTGAGGGATGTGAAGAATTAAAGAGAGAAGACTGGATATTATTTAAGTATAGTACTCATGTATGAAATTCTAAAAAATACATTTTTGAGTGTCCATGTATGTCTTTGCATGTAGGTGTGAGTGAACTGCAAAAGTCCTTTGGGAAAATTTCCTATCATCTGTCTCCTTGTGTTTCATTAATATCTAAATAATAATGAGCTTTAAAGACACAAGTAATGGAAGGATAATTTGCTGTTATAACTTCTCAATTCTTCTTCACAATAATAAATACAGTCATTACATGGAGGAGCCCTCTGGATTTCAGCAAAGATAAGTCTTCTCCCAGGAGCCCACAGTGATAAGACTAATAGATCCAAGAAAGAACTGATGAAAAACTCTATATGAAATTGAGAGTTTGGCTTTAGATTATTGAAACTGGGTCTGCTGAGCCACTTACAGCATGCTAGAGGGACTGCCTGAGAGTTGCTCTGCTGAGCTCAGGGATCATAGAGAACAAAAGAAGAGCCAAGGATGGAATGTGTCTTTACGTCTGCTGTTTCCATGCCTCAGAGTGACTCCTGAACAAACTACTACTGGAGAAAAAGAGGCTTGCAATGTACCTGCTGTGTGATAAATTCATAGCATAAACAAGTATGGAGAGTCTGCTGATGTTTACCCAATTTTTATCAAATCTACCTACTTTGGGGTTCACTGTGCTGCAGGATTCCCAGCATCTGTTCATCTGAAGTAGTCCTAAGGCATGTAGTAGACCAGTTTCTTTAATGGAATATCACAGTTGATATTATGAGAGCTAAGTATTCAGATTGGGCAACAGGAGGCTGGGAGAACGTGTTTGAATCCAGCCTACTTGGCAATAGCTGAGCCTTCTCACAGAGACTGACCAGTACCTGCAGGGACACGGCAGACAGGTTTCCTAACCTAACAATTGCATTAACACCAAAGGTGCTGATGCTGAGTTCTCAGTACCATCTGTGTCCTGTTTTTCATACAATCCCCTGCTGTTTGTGTGATAACCAGAAATCCAGGCTGTGTTCCCCTGTTAAGAATCTTCCCATCTAAGATGTAAGAAGAAACTTAGAATTGTGTGTTCTGATTCTTATCAAGGAACTGGCCATGACATTTCTCAGCACTTCTGAGACCTACACTCTCCCCTAAGGCCCTACCATGTTGTTGACCCTCTGCTGTCTGTCTATAGATAGCATTCTAATAAATCTTCTAATAAATTCTGTATTCCCTAGGAGTTCACCTCACCATCTTCTTGAAAGACCTACCCAATCTAAAACTTAACAGAAACTAGAAAACCTGGATTTATTAATGAACAAAAAATAGGCAAAGTGTTTGTTCATTCAATGGAATTTATTTATAAAATAACTAAAAGGGGAAACTTAAGAAGTGACAATTCAACCATTTATATTCCTATTTGCAAACAGAAAACTGGCAAAGTTGGGAGGGGAAAAATTGAGAAAGAAGAAAAGGGACTAAGAGACAGGAAGAGGGAATGGCTCAGGAAGGACCTAGGTGTGGATGTGCACATGACTGGAATAAAGTGAAAAATAAACTCCAAAATTCACCAAGAAGGCCATTAATATTGTGTCCTATCAAAATCAGGCATGAAGTTCTTTTGAGAGAGAGCAGATGGCAAAGCTATGATGGAGGGTAGGAAAGCTGTTAACTCCCTGCAGCAAGACAGAGCACCAGTATTGAAATCCAGTAAGATAGGCTTCAGTTGATTACTGGTTGGGCCAATTTTGCAAAGAAAGAAAAACAAACAAAACAAACACACAAACAAAAAACTGAAAATAATGCCATTTGGTTCTGAAGAGTCCAAATAGTTTTTATGCGTATGAAATTGCAATCACATCCTAAATATCTGTAGAGCCTAAAGTGAAGATAGAAGTGTGAATGTCCCAATTTGAATGTTCAGGCTCTGGGTAGAAAGATAGAAGCCATGTTTCAGTAGTGCTCAGTTTGTGCTCCTGACATAGGTTCAGGGTTGGGACCCCACTGTGCCAGCTTTCATAAAAGGTTTCAGGGGTGTGGTGCAAAATTGGTTTAAGATAACTTGTGTCTCTCCTAGGAGCCAGTGAATTGGGCCACTTTTGAGTAGGTTTTCTGTGGCACCCCAAGATTTTGTCCAGTTCTGGATCTCCCAGAGTTAATGTTTTATCCATTTAGTAATCCAAGATGTGCTTTCTAAAGGACTGTCCCTGAGGATTCCATTCAAGTGAACTGAGTCCGTAATAAGTTGCTAACACAAAATAGTAAAGAACGAGTTTTCATTGCTACTATCAGACTTTTAATTTTCTTCTGTGTATTATCTGAGCATGTTTCTTCTTGTTAAAATAATTTCTGCTACTTGCATTTATCTTGCTAATGTATTTGCTAAGTATTCTAATTTTTGAGCATCTTATATTTATGTAATTTAACTTCTATGTAATATAATTCCAAGTAATTTAACTTGAAGCACATACCAACTCTGTAGAGATGCTTATTGGGTTTATACTAAACCCAAAGTAAGTACCAGGAGGGATTTATTTATTTATTTATTTATTTATTTATTTATTTATTTATTTATGTGTTGCTGGAAAATGTAGTTTAAAGTTGTTCCTGTTCAAGGCTGAATAAAGATTCTCAGCACCCACAGCTACAGGTAAACCAGACAAAAAGCTGCCTACTGTTATGAATATGTAATTAGCTAGGACAGCTTTAACTGAAAATAAATGCTAAATGGATTCCAAGTCTCCAAATACAACACTCTAATGAGGATTTTATGTGACATAACAGCTATGTTTATATAGATACATGAATTTACCTAAATACCTCCCCATACTTATTTTCCTATATCTGTGCTTTTAGTGTGTACTATACCTGGGAAGGCTTCTTCCCACTTACATCTCATATTTTTATCACATATGTTTTGACTCCTAAATGCAGTCTGATGTTTTCTTGATCTAAATATTTTGGGCCAAATAAGTTAATTGTTCACAATATCCAAAATTTTACATAGTGAAATTTACAAATAGTGATGCTGTGTGCTATCAAATTCCCTACCCATAGTGTCATTCAACCCTACTGCTATAGTGACATTGTAAGAAAATATTGACATGGATGGATGAACAAAAATCATACAAAGCCATGGATGAGGACTAATTCCTATCATTTGCAAGGATTCTCCCTTCATTTAGGATCAAGTTGACCTTTTCTGGAGATTAGAAATCTCCATGTTAGTGGCCTGTCTTCAGTTCCTAACATCTTCAACTATGGATAATTTTTCAACTTTTCCAAGAGGGAACGTGATTCTCTGGGTAGCACACAAGTTTAACTTGCATGTAAACTGAATGAAGGCTTATTATTTCACTTATCAAAATTTTATTTTGAAATGCATATGGATTAACTGTTACCTGCAAAATCATATAAAATCTTTACTCAGCTTTCTTCTAAATGGTACCCAAAACAGTAGCTGTGGTGGTACACTGTCCTACCAGTACTGTTAGCAGAGTGAAAAATAGTGGGTTTAAACCAGTGTCTACTGTTGTTGGGCCATTTGGAGACTCATAGTTACCAGCTGGTTCCTATGAAAACTGTCCAGGTCCCAAACTTTGGAGAAGCAAGGAAGTTTGGCAGATGTAGATAAGATATTGGGAAAATACAGAAATTTTAATTTGCAAGGTACAATCTCCAGGTCTTCCCACTGAAGTCAGCTTGGATATTTTCAGTCATAAACATTCCCTGCTGTGTAAATTCCTGCTGACCTGTGATCAGTCTCCACAGCCAATCATATAACCCTAAGAAGCCAGTGCAGAACTTTTAGCAGTACTCAGACTCTTTTGGACCCAGCCTCATTCCTCTAGTTACAGCATTTTCCAGATTGTGTCTAATGCTTGCATACAGGGTACAGCCTCCTGAGGGCAGGCTTTTTTTTATTTTGAAAGGTGACTGCTTTAATGAATCAGACAAAATTTCAAATAAAATCAGAACACTATGATCCATCACTTCTCTGATCAGTAACAAAATGCAAGATTCATTCGTTACAAGCCATGTGCAATTAGGACCCCGCTCCTGCACTTACAGGACTGTGGTCCAGCCTCAGGTGCTACACTACTTTCCATTCTCAATGCTGAGCATTAGCTCCAACTTTATGGCATTAGCAGCAAATTGGCGGATGCCATCAGAGAGGTTCTCCACAGCCATTTGGTCCTCATTGTGCAGCCAACATAAGGCCTTCTCATCCAGATGTATCTTCTCCAAGTCACTGGTTGGGCCACTTTGACAGAAAGCATAGGTGCCATCTTGCTGTTATCCTTGATCAGATCCTCCAGGAGATTCGGTGAGATGGTAAGGAAATCACAGCCTGACAGTGACAGCCTGTGACAGCCTGATCTCACCCATGTTACAGAAGGAGGTCCCATGAAAATGCTCTTGTGGCCAAATTTTTGTGGTAGTTGTAGATTTTTGTGATACTCTTCACTCCAGGGTCCTTCTAGGGTTGATAGGATTTCTTGTCTGTATTTGTCACATGCCAGTCAAGGATGTGGCCCACAAATGAGAGATGAGCATCACACCTGCTTCAGTACATGGCACAGCTTGGGTGAAGGAGAAAATCAGTGTCATATTCCAATGGATGTCATGCTGCTCCTCCAACAATGTTCCAGCCTCGATTCCCTCCCAGGTTGATGATAACTTGATGAGAATTCTGCCCTTGCTGATCCCAGCTTCTTCATAAAGCTCAGTGAGGTGCCTGGCTTGGACCACCATTGCATCTTTATCAAAGGAAAGTCTTGCATCAACTTCTGTGGATATATGGCCTGGAGTTTTTAGTATTTCTGCTCCAAACAAAACAAAACGTTTATCAATGGCATGTTTAATCTGCTCCTCTTGTGTCCCACACAGCCTCTTGCTATAGGCAATGGCTTCCTCCACCAGCTTTTGGTAGGCAGGCATCTGTGCTGCAGACAGGGTCATGGATGGGTTGTTGATGGCATCCTGAGACTTGCTCATCGATGGTGTTGAAATCAACCAAGTGGACCACCACGGTGTTGAACTGCTTGAGCTGGTCCCAGGCAGCAGACCCTATCCTCTGGCACTTTACTGGGGACACCGCCACCCCCCAGCACACACACACACACACACACACACACACACACACACACACACACACACACACACACACACACACAGTGAAGAGTCCACGGTTGAGGCGTTAGCTAGTGTGTGGTAACCCCCTGAGCATAACTTTTACTTTTCTTTTTACTGTTTTTATAGCATAAGTTATGCTTTTACAGAGCATAAGTGGTGCCCTTCTGTTGTATATTACAGTGATAGAATGGAGAGAGCAGTGGATGATGAGTTGTGAGTGCAGACTTAAGTAATGAAATGGAAAAAAAAATTGCCATTGTTGCCAGTGAGGAATCCTCTAGGTAGAATTCCAAGTCCCGAGCGCTTTTATTGGGGAAATTTGTTCATACTCATTTGGGGAATATTCCTAATGACAAGTAGAGGTCAAAGATTTCCAGAACACCTGGTTTGAGATCAAGTTCCTCACACCCTGCAGGGGCAAGACTTTATTTACTACCTTAATGAGCGAAGTTTACTTTAGGGCACGAGGTCACCAGGGAAGTAAAGCTGTTCCTTAGGGTCCCATTAGAGAGAGAAAAGAGGAGAGAGGGATGGAGGGAGCAAAGGTGGGAGGAAGGGAGAGAGATATAAAGAGAGACAGACAGACAGAGACAGAAAGAGACAGAAAGACAAAAAGACAAAGAGAGACAGAGAGAAGAGAGACATAGAGACACAGAAAGATAAATAAAAAGAGACACAGAGAAAGAGACAGAGAGAAGACAGAGACTGAGAGAGAGAGAGACAGAGAGACAGAGAGACAGAGAGACAGAGAGAGATTGAGAAGATTGAGAGGATGCTACGAGTCATTTATAGAAACCGCAACAGAATCCCTTACCAGCAAACATAGCACTTTTCTCCTAAAATTTCCCACCTTTGGCTAGCTATAAAATTTTGCTTAATATGATTTGAATGCAACTATCATTTGTTTTTATAGTTTCATTTGTCATTTGTATTTATGGATGGGTGTGTTGCCTACCCACGTCTTTGCTTGTTTCAAATAAAGCATTGTCTGCAATTTCTCTATGATCTTTTCTTGCTGTTCACCTTACATCGTATTCATCAATCTTTATAGCATTGGCTTTCTGTTTCAGAATTGACTACTCAATTACAATATGATCTAGAATTAGTCAATGCATGCTTAAGGAATGAGGTCAACATAGAATTATTGGAGCCAGTGCTTTATAATAAGCCTTTTGTCCAACCTGAGTAAGCACATGAATGTGCTGTTTGCAATGAACACATATGTTCGACAGGAGTATGTTTGTTGAGACCCAGCTTAATCATGATATCAGGATTACTCAGCACTCTAAATTCCCTTGCAGATTTACAGTAATGCTGTTCAGAAAACAGACTTAGTTTACAAATAAGGACTTTGGAAAGTGCAACTGAACTTTGGAAAAAAGGGGAGTTTGAGCACACAGGCTATAGGCTTTCCAGGGTGATGGATTTTATTCTGTCTAGCCTAATTTCAAAACCAATTACAGTACAATCCATTCCAATCTGTTTTGTTTGTTTGTTTTTGTTTGTTCTTTACAATGATGTAAGATCAGGTGCAATCACAGAAGAGCCCACACACTTAGAGATAACAATGGTCAGGATTGTTATACAGACACCTGTGAAGTGGACAGTATTGCTGTAGGGAATCACCTGGGGCATTGTCTATAGCTTCGTAATCACTAGATGTGTCCCAGCAACTGAAAATATGAATAGCAGTTTAAGTTCAAGCCTGCCTTTGGCTTTGCTAATACATACTTGGTAATTTTCTTTTATGCTGTTTGCAGTGGGATATGAGGTTATTTCATATGTAGAAAATATCCTTATATGAAAATTATCAATAACTGGAAAACAGCCATGCAATTTATATCCCATATAAGGACAGTCGTGTTCCTCCTATATGTATTTTCTGTAGATCCTGGAAGATTCATAGGACATTTAGCTGAAAGCACACCAGAGTTTTATCCATATGAATACCATCTAATGGCATATTACTATGCTTGTATCTGTGCTCAAGTAGCTGAAGGTTTACTGTAGCTTTGGAGTCAAGAGTGCCAACTGTTCCTTGCTCCAGGAGTTAATAACTGTGAACTTGAGAAAGTTACTTCAAATTCCCTATCATAAAAATGGAGCTGTTAGAATGAGTGATTCAGAGTTTTCTAAAATCAATTAGATTAGATGCTCTAGGCACTGTTCAAGTGCAGTACCAGGACTGTAAAACTTGTCACTTGCTGTCATTATCACCTCCAGAATGGGCCATACCTGTGACCATCCTTAAAAAGAAAAAAAAAAAAAGAGAGAGAGAAAAGGAACAATCTGCAGTGCATGTTTGCGAATGCTTCTCTGTAAGCCCACAGGGCAGGATTAACCCCCTCAGAGATTTGTCCTCTTTGCTTCTTTCTGTTAACTGTGAACTCTGCCCACCATTTCAGAAACCTGTATTACTCAAAGCCTGCCCTGGGCAGAACTAGGAAATAAATTGGCATTTTAAAAAGCTCTTTCCTAATAACTGCTAATGGGTAATAATGGCTTAATGCATCTGCAGAGTAGCATGTCTGCCACTTTACTGGGTGATCTCTGGCTTGGTCCTGAGAGAGGCCAGCAGTGGATTTTCTGTATCCAAAGGATGCTTCTCAGAAGACCAGAGAGCTCTGGGGCTTCCTTTGCCATTCCCAACATATCACGTGGACCCTTACACAACCACAGTGCATTTCTTTTGCTTATGTCTCCCCACACTCTCCTTTCAGCTCTGAGAGAATAGAGCCGTGTCAAACAGCAAACCATTAAGCGCAGAACTAAGGTTCAATGAAAACATTTCCATGCTAGAGAACATCAAGGATGAAATAGTCTGGGGATCATCTTTGCTATATTATGAGGTACAAAGTAGAGAAGAAAAAAGGTGTGGAAAGAGATATACTTTGGGATAACAATTTTAGGGCATCTCTATTTAGAAATACTAAGTACATGATTTAGCGAATCACTTGTTAGACAAAGTTAAATATCCTGCCTCAGTCCCTTGACCTAATTTAAATTTTTTATTAAATTGCTTTGAATGCTTCCTATGACAACAACTAAAAGGCTGTCATTAGTGCAATGCATATTTGTTCTCACATATACAGTATTCTATAGAAATCCTCACCTCTACATAAGAGAGAACATATACCTTAAACTGTGCTTTTCAGAATCTAATAGTGTGTAAAAGGTAAGTCATTTGTTTTTACCTATTTCCAGTACACAAGGCCTTAAGAGGATCCAACTGCTCTCTTTAAAATAAAATAAAATAAATCTTTGTCATGTTACCGTGTCTGTGTGTGTGTGCGTGTGTGTGTGTGTGTGTCTGTGTGTGTGTGTGTGTGTGTGTGTGTGTGTGTGTGTAAAGCTAGCTTTTTCCTTTCACCATAAGTGTTCCTATGATAGAAATCAGTTTGAACTTGGCAGCAAGCACTTTTACCTGCTGAGACACCTTACTTACTCTCCAAGTGCTTTCTTGTGAGTGTGGATGAGCTTTGAATGAGACCAAATTTCAGTCACTCCAACAGTCATTCACCAAATACTAAAAAAATTAAAAATGCAGCCAAGAAGTGGTAGAGCACTTGCCTAGCAAGTGCAAGGCCCTGGGTTCGGTTCCCCAGCTCCGGGGGTGGGGTGGGGGGGGAGACATGCTAAAATGCTATCTCACCCCTAAGAAGACCTAAATACCTCAAATTCCAGACCCTGCTCTCTGCCAGTAAGTAGGTAAAAGGTCACATTTCTTGAGCCTGCTCTCTGTATGGAACTAGGTGAAAGGGCATAAAATAGGCCCTTAAGTCATGATCCCAACCTAGTAAGACAGCAGGAAGCTTCTCCCAGGAATTAGCTGACCATAAAGTTAGATTACAATCTTGAAAACAATCTTGAGAAACAGGAAGCCTCTTCTTGTGATTTTTCACTGATATTCTCGACATTTTCCAATGACGCCATCCCTAACCCCTTGGGTTGTGGTTTCTTCCTTTAAATACCCCTTCTCTCAGCTACTCGGGGTCAAACTCCTCTACCCCTGTGTGGGATAAGAGACTCAACCCCAGTGCATTGGTTCCTATCAATAAACCTTGTGTGATTATAGCAAGAACAGTCTCACGTGAGTTCTTGGGGGAATCATGTCATTCCAAGACTTGAGTGAGGGTCTCCCCGCTCTGAGGGTTTTTCAATACCTACTCAATTTCTTCAGGTTTCATCTCTAGGAATTTCTGTCTCAACATTATCTCTTTTGGAATTTTGGCTTTGATATCTGATATTTAAAGCTTAAATTTCCCAGAATCTTGATTTTACTGTTTAGTAATTTATTAGCAGTGGGAGGTGGCTGATATCATTTCATCTTTAATTTCTAAACAAAACAATACAAATAAGACTGAAAGACTTAAAGTGAAGTGAGTTTAAAATCTCTGATCCCTGATGTGTTGTCAGTGAAGATCTGCCATTGTTACTATGAAGGCATCTCTCTCTCCAGCAGGCAACACAATGCTGCATGTGATAAGAACTAGATGTTTATCCCATTAATTTAGAAGATGCACCCTAAGCTTTGATGATGATGTCTCCTTGAACATCTTCTTTCACCACATGGGAGGTATAGCAATAATGGTACAAACAAAAATTGATTGTAGAGTTCTGTAGTTTCCAGACTCCATGGCTTGTTTTGATTTGTAGGGACACAGCCAGTATCTTCCCTGCTGGGAGTCTCAGCACTTTCACTTGCTCCACTTGCTCCTGGTTGTTTGCACATATATCTTCGGGGTGGCTTTTCTCCACTCCCATGTTCTGCTCACCGCCCCCATAATACCCCTCAAGACATCCACATCACAGGTGTATAAGAACTAGGAGCCCTTCAATTGTTCACATCGAAGTACAGTTCTGCTTCTGGAGGTAAGTGTATCTGTTCTTCCCTTTATTTACAGGACACCTCTATTATTACCTTTCTAACCGTCTATCCACTTTACAGCTAATGGTCTTTAGAGAACCTGTGTCCTTTCATCTTTGCTTCTTTCTCTCTGCTACAAAAAGTACATTAGCACTAAAGTAATTGTAAACTGTGGTGACAATTCTTCACTTAGGCAGAGAATCAGCTACCTGGTTTATTCTGCTGAAACAAAAGCACAGGATCAGAATGAATCATCATGGAAACACAGCCAGAGTAGATCGAATTTTTCTTTGAAGGAAAGAGATCCTCAATGAAAGCTACAGTTAATTAAGCTTTCACCACCTCTGCAATGCCCCTTAGAGGTATTGGGTCATGGAAAGCTAGGGAAAAGGAACTCATACATACTATCTTGAAGTTCACTGAAGCACATTATTAATTTTAAAAGTCATTTCACTAAACAACTAACATGATTGCACCTGTAAAATAAGGATACCCCTAGCCACTTATTTCCATCTGTAGAATACTAACCACCTTTTCTTCACCTTTTCATAACAAATGGAGCATTAAAAGTGAATAAATTCATTATCAAATAGGCAGAAATCTTTGTGACTTAGCAGGGCTTCTTAGCCAAGGAAACAGTCAGCCATGCTAAAGAAGGTGATGATATAAATGATGACCATTCTTCCTGTTCATTTGCACATATTCAGGAGGCAAACCTAGTTAGAACTGCTCAATTTATTTCAGGGCATTAACGTATAAGGCAATGAAGGATCATTAAGCAATAGGACTCTAGTCTAGAGATTTATTAAGTCAGAGTATATCAGAAAATCAAAATCAATGCATTCAATTCTTTAACTTCAGACTTATGTGTGACAGTTTGTAAAATTATGATAAAAGGAAATTTACCACAGTCATTAAAATCATGAAACCTCAAGTTAATTACTTGCCAGGGAAATCACTTGAATTTTAGAATTTGCTCAATCACATTTACTGAGGCTTACTTAATCTTTTTTTGTCCTTTCATTGGCTGGCTTGTTGCTGTTCTTGTTGTTGTGGTTTGCTACAGTTTTTTCATTGGTTTGAGATAGGATTTCTTTCTACATAGTAATGGCTGTCCTGAAACTCACTGTATAGACCAGACTGGACTTAACCTCATGGAGAACAACCTGCCTTTACAGATTAAAGGCATGTGTCACCATATCTGGCCCATTGACTATTTACTAGGATTAAGATAATAATAGTGTCATTTCATGGTGATGTAAATATTAAATGAATATGAAATATCTTAGAATTTCTGACTCATCAAGAGTTTGATTCACTTTCGTTATTGATATTATGGATTCAAGATTACAGTTACTGCATTAGTTAGGGCTCCCTAGAGTAACAGAAATTAAAGAATGAATATATAAATGTATAAAGGGAGGTTGTTAGAATGATTTACAGGTGGTGGTCCAACTACTCTAAGAATAGCTGCTTATGAACACAAAGTCCAGGAATTGAGTAGTTGTTCAGTCCTGAAGCTGGCTATCATCAGTATATGCTAAAATCCTGAAGAAGTCTCTAATACCAGTGAGAAAATGGGCCTGATAACTAGACTAAGAAAAGGCAGGCAGAGCAAGAGGCTTCTTTCTTCCATGTCCTTTACATAGACTTCTAGGAGAAAGTGTGGCCCAGATAAAAGTTAGGACTTCCCACCTTAAATGAACTGGATTGGAAGTTGATCTTCCATAAGCAAATGATTCAATCAAACAAAAATCCCTCACAGGTGTGCCCAGTCATTTTTGTATATTAGTTAATTACAGATGTAATTAAGTTAACAACCAAAACAGACACCACAATTATGTATTGACAGCTACCATTAATTCATTGTATTTCTACCAGACTACTTCTTGACGAGAAATACTCAAAGAAACATTTACTTAGTTCTCAGCTCTCACAGCTAGTAGGTACAGAGAACATGTTAAAAAGTGTGGATTAGAGGGGTTGGAGATTTAGCTCAGTGTTAGAGCGCTTGCCTAGCAAGCACAAGGCCCTGGGTTCAGTCCCCAGCTCCGAAAAAAAAAAGTGTGGATTAGAGTTGGAGGGCACCTGCTGAACAAGTTCTTGTTTCCTGGAATGAGGAACTGGACTAGAGATTTGTGGATGGTGGGAGAAACATAGAGTTTATTATAGATTGATAAAAACACTTTTGAATTGAAAATAGGGCAGAGCTGGGTAAAGATCATGGGCTCAAGGGGCTGGTGTCAGGAGCACTGAGAACTTTATATGGGTCACTTATATGCAATGCACTTATTTTGCAAATGCTCTGTTTTGATTCTCATAGCCCATTGTGCGTGCGTGTGTGTGTGTGTCTGTGTGTGTTGAAGAAGGTCTCAAAATTTCTTCTTTTCCATTGTTTTCTTTTTAAATGCTTATGTTGATTAGTTACTAACAATATTTATTACCCTACTTTCTACACTTGATCTTAGCCAAAAGGCCAAGAAGTCATTATTACCCTACTTTCTTAACTCCATTTCTCACTGAGAGCTGTGGTCCCAGAAAACATTCTTGATGCTCAAAAATAACTTCTTTTATGCTAGTAGGAGTCATAGTCCCTAAGATGGATCATGACATACTCCGCCTGTTCTACTAATTGCTTGTAGATATGGTTCTACTTCAGGTTTAGACCTCTCTGCATCAAAAAATGTTCAATAGCATTGGGGATTAATATTTTTATTTGTAGCACTTGTTTGGTTCTAGAAGTCACAAGTCAAGTTACTACATTTGAGATTTAGGAACTAAAAACATCATCCAGAATCAAAAATATGAGCACTGGAGCCACTGAGGTGAGAATTACATATGAACTCCCTGTGAATCCAAGAGAGCCCAGTTATGACCTTTGATAGATATCAGAATTTAGAGTTGAGTATTCTTAGTCATCTCTTTTGCTTTATAAAACTTTATTTAATCTTTGTGGAATCATTCATCCAAAACCAAAATGACCTTAAACATTATATCAACTCCTCCTGTCTATTATGTTAAGATGGTCAAGGTTCCAAAATTCTACAGGACCTTTCTGCAAGGGATTCAAAGATTTCTTTTATATTTGCACCATGACCAAATAATAGAATTCAAACAAGGAAACCAGATTTCTTTAGGAATCTCATGATTGGAGATGGCAAAGGCACCAGTCAGATGGCACATTTTTCCCTGAAAGAGATTTCAAATAGTTCTGACAGACCACATTACAGGTGAAGAAACACAGATAGGTAACCTGCCACCTTTTCTAAGCATCAAATTCTGTAGTCTCCTGTCCCTGTGCAGAGCCAGAGCAATTAGTATCTCCTTTCCCAGCACAAATGCCTCCGGTCTTTGAAGAGGGCAGACAAAAGGAAACCCAAACTGGCACCTGAATATTGCAATCCATTTTTCGTGACAACACTCTCCTGGTACAGATGGCTCTGACATTTAAAGGAGGCAGAGTTAGTATCCTTGAAGTGATACTAAATGCCCAGTCTTGAGCTATGGGAAAGAGGCAATCAAATACTACTAAGCAGCTGTGACCAGAACCACGCTATCAAAACATGCTGGTCTCTGATAGCAGAATAAGTTATTTCTTCCCAGGTCAAAGGTCTTTCTCCAGCTGTGCTATTCTGTCTCCCTGTCTGAACAAATGTTATCAGGTTTGAAGGACCTCACTCTCTTTCCCCTACCCAATCAGGTAACACTAGGGGCCCAGAGCCCCAGCTTATGCATCCTCTTATATATATCTCAAACCCCTAGACTTGGGGGTCACTCTCCTAACCTGCCCAGTGAGAGGGACAGCAATCAGGTTCTGTGCTCACACTATAAAAACTCTCTTTGCCTATTACATCTGTATCACAATTTCTGACAGTCTCCTTGAGGTCCCTCAAACAAGGCATAACAAAAGATGACATTTGGAACTCAGACAATTATGAGCCAATGGTGGATGGTAGCTCTCCTTGACTAGGACTGCTTAGATATTGTGCATATCTTTGGACCTCACTTCAGGACCTTTTCATTTCAGGACCTTGAAGTCAGACATGAAGCTTCCCTCTTCCTTAATTTTACCACATTTAAAACATTTGTTTGCTCTGCTTTCTGCTACTAATTTAGCCCTTTCAAATGACTTATTGAGGAGGGATGCAAGACATGAATTGGGACACAGATTATACAGTGTCAGACACTTCTGTTGCCTACTTTTCATAGGCCATAATTATCTTCTTAGTATAGTCTACCTGAACCTTGCTTATTTCCATAACTGGGTTGTCAGCATATAGGCTAAAAAACTCAAGTAGATATGCAATATTTTTTCAAAGAGACAGAGAAGTTTCATGATGTCCAAGGCCCAGCCAAGAGGAATGGTTACAAAAAAGATTATCACTTATGCATACTGGGGGAGCAGTTGTGCTATGATGAGAGTTTGACAGGCCACATTCTGGATAACACATCACAGTACACTGAATTGTGTAAAATGTCTTCTATGTTCTTTGCTCTGTTTGTAAAGTAACAAAAGGCTGCTGTTGTTTTGACAGAGATATGCAAAAAGCATGTTTCCAGTACTGCTGACTAATATATCTGAATTAGAATGATCTCTAAGAGAATAGTTAAATATCCTATTGCACCAAGGACACAGGAAAACCTGACACCACAGTATTTAGGTTGTGAGTCCTCATCTCTTTCTAGCTCTATTTCTGTGCCTTATTCATAGAACAGCATTAAGACATATGTAGAATCCACATGCAACGGTCAGTTTTATCAAACTGAGGAAAATAAAAACTCACCATCTTTGTCACAAAGCTTATGGGACATGTTGAAGGGGAAGAGTTATTCCTATTGCACAATCCCATCAAATTAAACAATGATCATGGAACTCCTTTTAATAGACAAATATTTAAATAAATAACACAGTATTGTAAAGGAATTTTAACAATGGTAATTATAATTAAAAAATTAGTTGCATTTTTCTTAAAGGATACCAAAACACAAAGATATTTCATCAACTAAAAGAAAAAAGACTTTTTTTTGAAGAACCCCATGTTGACTAAAGGAACAGAGCTACAATTCATTTTCTGGTAATGAAACTCAAGATCCTGAAATTTCTCCCATCAGTTTGATGCAACTACATCAATAAACACATTCATATGGACTTTGAAAATGCTGGATGTGGCTCACCTTCAACTTCATATACAGAGGAATAGGACAAGATACTACACATTTCTCTTACATTTTATGTTTTCAAATACATTTATATGAGTTTAAAATTTTTTAATATTTAATATTTTACTTGATATATTTCTACATGATAAATTTTTTTATTTTATTTTTAATGATGTAGTAAATAAAGATATGGTTATGATTTTGCTACTCAAAACCATTCTCTCATTGTTAAGCGCATAACTACAACCATTTTTGTGTTATGTAACAAAAATTTTGTGTGACTTAGAATAATGGAAGGTTTGTAAGATAAGAACCTGCCACCAGACAGCTGAAATAGTTACTAAACCTGACACAGGCCTTGATATGCAAATGAACTATCCAGAAGTAGCACCAATAAAATTGACAGGCTTAAGTCCTGAACCCCAATAGTACGACACTGCTGTCGAATGAAACTGTACAAAATTTAGAACTCTGAAAGTAGTCATTAGGATTACACACCCCTGCTCTCAAGACACAGAATCTCAAACCTCTGCACTAATCCCATCTGAAAGAGGACTGTGAGACTGACCACTCTGGTTTCAGTTACTCTTGAACAATTGGCACCATTGCTGAGTTCACACATACCTGTCTGTTATCGCTAGCCTCTGGCTTTGATGCTTTCAAGGATCTCCTGTGCCACCAATAGTGCCATCCTCTGGACCCGGCGCCTCTGAAGGCGTTTACAGTGGATATGAATCAAGGCTTTCAAAGCCTCCTTTCTAGAGAAACTTTCACAGTGCAACCTTGAAGCAAGCAGGATATTCTGTTTGACATCTGTTCCCTGCCTGGGTGAGGTAACTGTTTAGCTTTTACCAGTGTAAGAGGACTAATACAAAATGTTAGCCTGGTATTATAAGAGATGTTTGTGTGAGGAAACTAAGCATATTCAAAAGCCAAGTCACAAGTTGACATGCTAATTGCTGAGCACCTGACAGTCCACCGGCCATATTCTCTACACTTGATACTCCAGCTTTATAATTTTAAACATTTTGCCATGCAGTGATGGCACATACCTTTAATCCCCGAACTCAGGAGGCAAAGCCAGGTAAATCTTTGTGAGTTTAAGGCCAGTCAAGTCAAAATAAGTTCCAGAAAAGCCAGAGTTATAAAAATAAACCTTATCTTGAAAAAAACAATTAAAAATCAAACGTTTAACTGACTTTGTTAAAAAAGTTATTTTCTTATTATTCACGACAATTTGGATAAAATTAAAAATGCTTCTACTACATTGAACTTTAACTGCATTTACCCTAGCTAGCGATATCCAAAGATGCAATTTAACTCTTCTTATCCAAATTATACCAAATATGACATTCTCTAATAACAACAACACTCAAGGTATTTTATATTTTATATACTGGTATTTCTTGGTTTAATCAGTATCCATAATAATCTATAGTAATATTATGCAGAATATTTTACTAACAAAAATGAAATAATATCACATGACTTCTTCCGAGTAATCTTCCATCTCCTACCATTTAAATATAGGTAAGTTAGTTTACTAAGGACATATAATGATAAATACAAGGGGAAACATATAGCTTATCTAGCTTTTTACATTATGTAAATTTTGGGGTTTTTAGATGCATATTACCTTCTCTCCATTAGACCAAACTGTGTTTTTGATTATTATAATTTTAGGTCTAGGGATACCAATATATGTCAGATATAAAAATTATGTCAGATACAGTGGATGTGGCATGGGGGAATCAGATCTGAATCAGGGGGGCTAATGGTTGGATATGATCTAAGCATTTCCTGCTTAATGGCCTTTACCAGTTGTTTCTCTCTTCTGAAGTCTGCTTTTCTCCCTACTATTCAGCCTCATCTGCACCTGATCAAGGAATCCATCTCCCTAGCTATGAAGCACATTGTAGTAAATCATGGGTGTTTGGTAACACCCATATGTGATTTGTTGCCAAAGCAGGACGCTGAATATGCTATGCCTTAAAAGGCCAACTTATTGATTAGAACTGTAGTAAAGCTGAGAGGTTGGAATGTTACAGGTCAAAAATCTAATTGTCTTCTCTCAGGCTAGCTTTAGCACCCTGGATGGGTATTCCTTACCCATCTTTTGTCAGATCCAGCATCTTGTGACTAATAGACATAAAACCCTATTAATGTAGCCGAACAATAGCCCTGAATATTTTTTCACCAGGTAGCATCTGAATCCCGCAGGACAAACTACCTTACCTTTTTGTAACCAGTCTCTCTTATGTTCCCTCTAGTATAGTAAATAATGTCTTTATTTGTAGCATGTTTGTACTATGAAAAGAGCAACAACTAGCAAATGTGTGAAGCTGTTTTTTCATTGCAAATATGGGACCTGGGGTAACCTAGTCTAATGTTTCCCCATAGTCCACTCAAATTTGGTTCCAGAATAAACTAGCTCTTATTCCCTTTGGGGTAAAAGCTATGATTTGTTTTGATATTGTTGTTGTTTTTGGTGGTGGTGGTAGTGTGTGTGTGTGTGTGTGTGTGTGTGTGTGTGTGTGTATGTGTGTATGTGTGTGTGTGTTGGGAAACATGTTATCTTTACCTTTTTGTGTTTTCTTGGCCTCAAAAAGAAAAAGAATTAGTGATAGAATCTCAAAGTTAATTTTATTAGAATTTCAGGAAAAAAGCAAGACTAAAACTATAAATCCAAATGGTTGCCTGGAGTGGGGGTGAGAGAGAGAGAAAAAGAGAGAAACAAGGATGTGTTTCCTATTAGAAGTCAAGGAAGCAGATCAGTTCAACATTAAGGTCTGAGTTAAACTACACAGGAGTCTTCAAAAGAGAATGAATGCCCAGAGTTTCAGGTTAAGCAAGTTTAGAATTGAGCCTAGTATGTCAAAAAGATAAATGGGAAAGAGAAAAACTTAGAATTTTGGTGCTGGAGCTTAAAAAAGCAGGCAATCTTAGCATTGTTATCTGCAAGCAATTGCATAAAAGTAGAAGCTTCTAGATGTCTAAGCAGACATTTCCCAATAAGCGGAAACTCCCTTATTCATTCTATCTTTTCAACAAATTTCAAGGCATATCAATTCTGAGGGGCATTTCTTGTCCAGATGATTAGCAGTCCCATTTCTATTATTCAAGGAGGGTAATAGTATGCCTGTATTACCTTATACTCTTTTGGACAATTCAGAATGTTTAATCATCACTAAAGGTTAGAAATACAAGTCATATCAGATTCTTTTAATCAAAATTATGTAAGAGTAATGTGAATGAAAACTACTAAAAAGAAGCTGTGTCTGAAGAGACTGATTGACTGATTAGAATTTAAGTATTATGGAGAGATTAGAATGTTGCAAGTCCAGAAAGTAATAACTTTATTTGGGGCTAGCTTGACACCTTAGAATAGCCTTTCATTCCCACAACTTCTGTGTCAGATATAATATTCTGTCACTAATAAGTGAAAAACATAGAAATATATTAAGTTAGTAGATGTCTTGGCTTCTTGTTGGGGTCTGCCTTCATATTCAGTTGCTTATTTCTGTGCCTAGAGATCTAGTCACAGTCTGGAGGCTGGCATTGTCATGATTATAGAAACCTCTCCATTGTCAATGTTGTGTAAAGAATACTGGCCAGTTATCTCTGCTTGGGTAATAAAGAGCTGATCAACCTATAGCTGGCCAGAGAAGATAGAAAAGCTGGACTTCCAATCCCAGCCAGGGGTCTCAGAGAAAGAAGGAAGAAAGACAATGTGGAAAGTTCATGAGGCAGAGAGTCCAGGAAGAGTCATAATGAGCAAATTACCCAGGGATTCTCTATCAGGACACACATAGAGGGGAGCAAACCAAGGTGAAAATTAGATTGAACATATATCTGGGAAATAGATAGCTTAGAGGTTTAAAATAGATGAATATCTGCCCAGTCATAGTACTTAAAGTTTGTTAATAACTTAATATGTCTTTGTGTCAAGTATTTGGCAGCTAGAAGAGGAACAAATATGGCTATCATTCTGAAATGATAGCCTACACTTTTACCAACTCAAAAGCTAACAATGTCATCTGATAGCATCTTAGGCATATAGCAAAGCTTCCCTTATCTTGCTGTCAGAATTCCCACCACATATTTTAAATTTCCCTTTATTTATGACATTCCTTTGAACTATAAAACTATGAAATGTCATAAAACTGTTTTCACATTGGAACCTAGAATTTCAGGTAATCCAAACATATGGTCCTAGACTATAGTCATTCAATGTGGCTCTGGAATGAACTATATTTTATTGTCTTCAATATGAAAGCTGTATATTTTGTATTGATAATATATTGAAAATAAAGAACAATTAAAAGTAAATAAATATGCAAAATAGGCATGTTTCATCAAGAAATAGCCTATCCAAAGCCTTTTCATCTCCTCCATATTTTCTTTAATAGGCAATTTCAAATAATGAAGAATAATTGCAACTTTTTTCCTTTCTTAAAATTAGTGTGCTACTTTAATTTTTCAAAATCTACTTTTAATGATGGTTCTTAAACACTTTAACCTCCCTTTTATCCCACCACCCAGCACAGGTAGTAGAAAAGAAAGGATATGGGGGAGGTAGACCTGTTTAGAAACCCATTTTTAGAGCAACTCTCATCTGTACTCTCTGAAAATTAACAGTTCAGTTCACAGGTCAGCAGCAGCAGCTAGATCCACTTACAAACACTTCACAGATATAATAACTGTCCATTTCAGTAAAGTCAGGATAGTAAACACAAATCAGCACTGGTAGTCCTACCTTGCAGAGATAGTCCAGCCTCAGTCTTGGGACAAGTCAGCAAGAGGTTCCAGCAGGAATGTCAGGAGAAGTCCTCGGCTGTGTCTCTCTCAGTTGAGCAAAGATGAGTAAAGACATCAGACCAAGAACCATTGTACAGCTAGCTCTATAAGCAAGCCTGGCCCACCTCTGTTACAGTCCATTGGGCCTATTTGTACTCCAACCCAACATCATGTCTCCTCCACAAGTCTTGGCTCACTCTGTGTCCTAAGTCAGCAGTGATTCTGTCTCAGTTGACATCATCAGCCAATCAGCCCAACTGTAAAAACGTGGCAAGAAATCCCAACACACTACCAGCAGACTTTTGGTGTTTTTCTTTCTGGGCAGTCCTGACAAATGGAGCTCAACTACACAATGTAATTATATGCACATGTCATTTTTGAAGAATTTTTCATCATGTGCTCTTTCATGTGCTTGCTTTAGCAGAACATCCTTTCACTTGTGTCCATATCAGTGAAATGTTCCTTCATGAGTTTGCCCCAGCAAAACACCATCCAACACAACTGACTTTCCAAAAAGTCCTTGAGTTTCTACTTCATAAGTGAGTTTGAAGAGAAATGAAGATGGGAATCTCAGAAGCTGATCCTGAGGAAGGGCTGAATCTTCAACTATCTCCAAGCCAACAATTATCCAACTAGATCGCTAATAAAGTAAGCATATTGCAAAATGCCATGTGTCATTTTTATTAGATTACCCAATTTCAAGTTCACTCTCAGTGACATTATGACACGAGATTTTTATTAGAATACATTGATTATAATTAATAGTGAGTTTAGTATAATATTTCCACAAATGTATGCAGCACACATTTGTTACAACCAAATTTTCATGCCACCCTATAGTTCACATTTTTCCTAGAAACCACTAATCATGGAGGTATTCTAGCTTCCACATATGGAAAAATAGATTTTAGGAGAATTACCAAACATAAAGTGGTATTATACATTCTTCATTTAATAACTCTATGTATGCCATGTTAATCAAGAGACAATGACCCTCATATTAATGTACATGCTCAGTATAGGTAGTAAGAGTAAAACCAAAAACCAAAAACCAAAAAAAAAAAACCTCGGAAGATTTCAAACTTGCTTTTTATTTACAGCATAGGGAAGGACACAAAGGCAGGTACTTTAGAAAGAGTCAGTGCATTCTTGGCTGTTTAGATTCTGTTGACAAGCTTATGAAAGTTTTTCTCTGCATCCCTACTTTGTGTGTCCTTCTAGTATATTTTTATGTCTTGCCTGTCTACATAACTGTGTACAAAATGAAGGTTCTCTCTTATTCAAAGCTAAACTTTAGAACTCTTGACTATTTATGAGATCTGATTTCCCTACAGTTTAGCACTAATGGTTTAATTTGTAGTCACTCTAACTGAGCAATAACAATTTATATGACCAGTCTATTTGCTCTGGGTCAGCCCTTCCTTTCCCATATAGCTGTCAACATCAGTTATCATCTGGTAAAGAAATACTGACATTTTGTACTTGTACCATGAAAGATGTCTGCAATAGCCCATCTCTGCTGGAGCCGTATCACAGCAATGCACTCATAGAAGTCAGCTCAAAAGGATGCTTTGCTGTCTTCGGAGCCCCACCTTCCCAAACAAGGGAGTAGTTGCACCTGACCAAGAAAATGGCTAGATATAATGAGAGTGTTGTCAAATATTCTTTTGATTTCAAGAAAACAGTGTTACTACCTGTTGAGAAAACAGAGGCTGAGCTTTCTATAAGAGCATATCAATGGCCATGTGAATTTTCCTTTCATGGAGTGTCTTTTTAGAGCCAACCAGGGAACTGGGGAGAGGCCAGGCAGGGAGGATTTCACATAGAGATGTTTTCAAAATCATTCCATCTTTTGTGATGCATCAGAAGAGATTCCAGTTTCTGTATTTGCCTTTGGTAATCCTATCTTTCCTTTTAATGAAATTTCTCACAAAGAAAACACAAAAGACAGCATTTTAAGATCAAAATCTAAGGGCTAAAACAACCAAATGCTATTACACACAACAAAACTTCACTTTGAGAGATTGAGACTGATTGCTCTCTGCCTGACAAATGAGATATAGCAACACAAGCTTTTCCCCCCAACTCTGAATTAAGCATCTTTGAAAGACTCACTTTCAAGAAAACAAAAATACCAGCAAATGCAAAATTAACCAGAAGTGTCTTATAACTGCCCAGTGCTAACTGCCGCCCCTCCCACCTCCACCACCACCATGGTTTTCTTTTCCCACATTTTTTCCTGCCAGGAAAACATATAAATAGAAATAAGAACTAAATAAGAACTCCCAGCATCCTGCAGAACAGTCTAAATGTATTTCAAACTCCTTTGTCAGTTCTTCAATTACCACATCCTAGTCTTATAAATCAGCAGGATGATTCTTATATTCTTTAGCATTACATAGAAAGGGTGCTTTATTTGTATCCTCCTTTGCATTGAGACAAAAGATTTTAATGCCTATTCACAACTATAGTACATCTGTTTGCTGAGTTGCCAGAGATGAAAGGGATGGCTCTCACTTTACTTTTGCAAACGATAAGACATAGAATTTAGCTAAAAGTAAAAGGGACACTAAAGAAGACAAGTCCAAAGAGAAAAGGAAGAGATACAGATTTGGGAGAGGAGTATCAGTTCTATACTGCAGCTGTTGCTAGTTGATTGTATGTCTAGTCCGTCCGTCCTTCCTTCCTTCCTTCCTTCCTTCCTTCCTTCCTTCCTTCCTTTCTTTCTTTTTTTTTTTTGTTTCTGGACATATACCCGGGGTCCCCAACTTCTTTTTCTGTCCAGTGAGGGTTCGTGCCTCAAGCCCCACGTCAGGTGCCACCTGCCCCCACCAGTGGGGACCCAGTTATTTGTGGGGGTTGAGGGGGACCCATACCTGCGGGAGAACGGGCAAGAAAGAGGAGAGAGACCAAGGTCTGTTTATTGAGAGGAATGTACAGCATTTAAAGCTCTGAAGCAGGAATTGAAGCGTAGGGCAGGGGGAGTACTGGGAAGTGCCCAAGGACATAAGGCGAATCACTAAACTGCAAGCTTAGGGTAGGGGGAGTACTGGGAAGTGCCCAAGGACATAAGGTGAATCATTAAACTGCAAGATATTCTCCTTAGACAAAGAGCCAACAGTCTTCCAGGGACATGTTCTTTCTTTGAAAAGGTCAAGCCCTTCTCAGGAATCTGCTCAGGGCAGGGTGCCTAGTCTAGCAGACTGGTCCGGTCCCCAACATTTTTTCATCTTTATTAACTTGAATATTTCTTATTTACATTTCGATTGTTATTCCCCTTCCTGGTTTCCAGGCCAACATCCCCCTAACCCCTCCCTCTCCCCTTCTCTCCTCTGTGGGTGTATTCCCCTCCCCATCCCTCTCCCCATTACTGCCCTCCCCCCAACAATCAAGTTCACTGGAGGTTAAGTCTTGGCAGGACCAAGGGTTTCCACTTCCACTGGTGCTCTTACTAGGCTATTCATTGCTACCTATGCGGTTGGAGCCCAGGGTCAGTCCATGTATAGTCTTTGGGTAGTGGCTTAGTCCCTGGAAGCTCTGGTTGGTTGGCATTGTTGTGCATATGGGGTCTCAAGCCCCTTCAAGCTCTTTCAGTCCTTTCTAAGATTCCTTCAACGGGGGTCCTGTTCTCAGTTCAGTGGTTTAATGATGGCATTCGCCTATGTATTGTCTGTATTCTGGCTATGTCTCTCAGGAGAGATCTATATCCGGTTCCTGTTGGCCTGCACTTCTTTGCTTCATCCATCTTATCTAGTTTGGTGGCTGTACCTAGTCCTTTCTTAACCAACTGGTTTTCGGGAATTCTTTGCATGACATGTGAACTAAGAGAATAAACAAAAGACTTTCAAGCATTTGTAAGAATATGAGTTTTTATCATCAGGTGTAGAGTAAGAGGCTACTGCACAGAGTCTCCCAGCTTTCTGAGGCCAGTTAATCCTCCTAATTAGATTGTGCATTCTTGACTGAAATTTTGGCATCATGGAACATTCTCTCCGAATATCATAAATATCTAGAGCATGCCTCAACCCATTAGGAAATGCATTTGGAAATGAGGAAAATTCAAAAAACAGAACAAAACAACAAACAACAAAATGAACAAAACAAACAACACCCCCTCCCCCAATCACTAAATCTATGGGCTACTCTGTGGTCCTTAACTCTATTACTTTATTCATGTTCTCCTTATCTTGAAGCAGGACACAAGAAGAGGAAGACTACAGGGACCTGGAAAAAATGAGGCACTTACTCAATTTTACCTGAAGCTTCTTGTCAGGAGAGAATTCAGAATCAAGCCTAGTAACATTCATTTAAGGCTTTCTAACTTACCAGATGAAAACACATATTTTTCTAAGAATCTCACCAGAAATCCTATTTACAGAAAATAACACAGACTAAATCCCCCTGAGTGTCTGTAGCAGCTCCTGGTTTTACTTTATAAGATTCAAATAATATTGTTGAAAACCATTTTGAAATCTCAGTTACTCAAAATCAAAAGGAAGAAAAATAATAGTTTCTCAGGAAAATTGTGATTCATTACTTGAGAACCACCAATATGGTGTGTATCACTAATAAGACAACTGATTGCTACTTTCTCCAGAGCCCATACTTACCCAATATAAGTTTCTTTCTCTTAAGCTTTATGTTTAAAACCTAGGTTCAGACATATCTTAATAATGTGACTCTTCCTCAGGAAATCTCCTCTATGCTTTAGGTATGCTTTTATCATTTTTCTGAAAGTCTTCCCTTTTATGTTTAAGAGAACTCTAATTCTGTTTCTTCCTGGGTAACCCTGAGATTCCTATCTATATTGAAGTTCCAAATCCTGAGTTTACTAGTCAAAGTCTCTAAAAGTAAATACTTCTTACTGCAGAGTCTATCATGTGGAACAATGTCTCAGTCACCACTGGAGCACCCTGAGCATAAGACAAGAAAGCATGGATTTTCTCAGTAGATCTGACTGAAAGTTCCTGGAATCATTTCATTCCTTTCAATTTTGCTCTTTAAAAAAAGATATATTTAATCAGGCATCTCCGTTTCTCCCTCCTGCTTTTCATATCTAGTTAAGCTCTTCCAGGAAGCATCCTTCCACAACTTGAGACTGACAGTAATTCCAGATGCAGTTATACAGACTAAAAGGCTTTTAGGAATTTTCAGTCATTGTTTAGACAAAGATGCTTTTTAATAAACTACTATACTTCAAATTCTTGTCCTTGCATTCCATCCACATATGTCAAAATCTTATCTTGGCTAAGTGACAATGTTTTGCTGGGTATGTACAAAAAAATAAAAATGGAAGAACCTCTTTACAGATTCTATCATTTTGCTTGGCAAGACATTGCTTCATAGACAGAAAGCTGTCTTATTTATTGGTTTCAGAGATAGTTTCTAAAAACAAAACAAAGTAATAACAACATTTCCACCTCAGTATAACAGCACCATCCATTCAGCATCTTTCTTTTTCTTACTGCCTTGCCAGCAGAAACATGTAAAAAAAAAAAACCTGCAAAAAAAAAAAAAAAATCTGTTAACAAAAGTGTCAGTGTTTCCAAGTGAAAGTGACATGAGGAAATTTTAATCAGAAATTCAGTGGCAAAGGCAAGATTCATGCACAAGAGGTTTGTCCTTTGCCCATCTTTCTTCATTTTTAAGTTGGCTGGTAGGGACCTACTTAAAAACAGAATGCAGAGGACCCAGAGATTGCCACCTGTACTTCTCTTATATGACCTTTCACTTAGAAGGCATTTAAGCTTCCAATTTTATTCTGTATTCCACACTAAGGGTGCAACTTAGGTTATATACTCCCATACTGAGGTTGTCCTTAAGGTTTCCAAGTTTGGACAGTTACAAATAAAGACACTATAAACATCCATGCATAGGAATTGATACGCACATGATTTCAACTCATTTGGAAACCTAAGGCTATGATAGTATGATCATACAGTATGAATGAGTTTAGTTTTATAAGAAACTTCTTTCAAATTTCCTAATAATAGAACATTGTACTTGCTAAGCCATGTCTTCTAGTGTCTGATGTTGTCAATGTTTTGGATTTTAGCTTTTCAAATGGGTTGGTATCTTTGTTTACATTTACAATTTAGTAATATATTTTATATGATTTTTTCTTCTACATACTTTACTTAGTATTTTTAAATACACCAATTTTAAACTATATTTATTACATTTGTACTTATTTTTTCTGTATGTGTATGTGTGTGTGTGTTCAGTCATGGATTTATGCAACTGTGAGAATCTGGGGATCAGAAGAGAACTTTGTAAGGGTCATTTCTCTTCTTCTACCACATGGCCCTCAGGGATACACCTAAGCCATCAGGCTCAGCAACAGGTTCTTTTCCTGATACACCACCATGCCAAGTCAATACCTATTTACTTATTTATTTATTTATTTATTTATTTATTTATTTATTTATTTATTTATTTATTTTTACACTCCAGATTTTATTCCCTTCCCGGTCCACCCCCGAGGGTTCTACATCCCATATTTCCTCCCTGAGCCCTCACATCTCCCCATCATCTCCACAAGGATATCCCCATCCCACCCACCCTGCCAGACCTCTAAACTTCCAGGGGCCTCCAGTCTCTTGAGGATTAGGTGCATCTTCTCTGACTGAACCCAGACCTAGGAGTCCTCTGCTGTATATATGTTAGAGGCTTCATTTCAGCTGGTGTATGCTGCCTGGTTGGTGATCCAATGTCTAAGAGATGTCAGGTTTCCAGGTTAATTGAGACTGCTGGTCCTTCTATGGGATGACCCTTCACCTTAGCTTCCTCCAGCTTTTGACTAATTCAACCAGAGGGCTTAGCTACTTCTGTTTGTTGGTTGGGTGCACATATCTGCATCTGACTCTTTCAGCTGGTTCTTGGGTCTTTTGGAGAGCGGTCATTGTAGACCCATTTTTGTGAATGCCCCATAGCTTCAGTAATGATGTCAGGTCTTGGGGCCTCCCCTTGAGCTAGATCTCACTTAGAGCCTGTTGCTGGACCTTCTTTTCCTCAGGCTCTTCTCCATTTCCATCCCCGCAATTCTTTCAAATAGGAAGAATTATGGGTCAGAGCATTGGCTGTAGAATAGCAGCCCCATCCCTAACTTGATGCCCTCTCTTTCTGCTGGAGGCGGATTCAATAAGTTCCCTCTCCCCACTGTAGGGCCTTTCATTTAGGGATCCTCCCCACTGTTTTGAGCCCTTAGAGTCTTTCACTTCCCATGTCTTTGGTACATTCTAGCGGATCTTCCCAACCTCCTCCCCAACCCCAGGTTGCCTGTTTCCATGCTTTCTGCTTGCTCTCAGGCCATGTTCCCTTCTTCTTCAACCTGCATTCCCTTTCCATTCCCTGTCCCTCCCTCCCTCCCCTCTGGGAGTTCCTTTCTTCTCCCTCCCAAGTGGAACTGAGGTGTCCCAACTTGGGCCTTCCAGCTTTTTGAGCTTTATGACTTCTGTAGACCGTATCTTGTGTATTCTGTACTTTTTGTTTTTGTTTTTGTGGTTGTGGTTGTTGTTGTTGTTGTTGTTGGCTAACATCAACTTATTAGTGATAACCATGCATGTCCTTTTGGGTCTGAGTTGCACACTCAGGATAACATTTTCTTTTTTTTCCTTTTTTTTTTTTTTTTCGGAGCTGGGGACCGAACCCAGGGTCTTGCGCTTGCTAGGCAAGCGCTCTACCACTGAGCTAAATCCCCAACCCCAGGATGACATTTTCTAGTTCCATACATTTGCCTGCAAAACCCAGGATGTCCTCATTCTTAATATCTGAATAGTATTCCATTGTGTAAATGAACCACACTTTCTGTATCCATTTTCTGTCATGGGACATCTGGGTTGTTTCCAGCTTCTGGTATCACAAATAAGGCCACTATGAACATAGTGGATAGTGTTCCCTGTGGCATGGTAGGGCATCTTTGGGTTATGTTCCCAAGAGTGGTATTTCTGGATCTTTAGGTACATCTATTTCCAATTTTCTGATAAACTTCCTAACTGATTTCCAGGGTGGTTGTACCACTTTGCAATCCCACCAGCAATGGAGAAGTATTACTCCTCCATATCCTTGCCAACATGTGTTGTCACCTGAGGTTTGATCTTAACCATTCTTATTGATGTAAGGTGGAATCTCAAGGCAGTTTTAAGATTTTCATTTCTCTGATCACTAAGGACTAGGAACATTTCTTTAGGTGCTTCTTAGCCATTTGAGATTCCTCTGTTGTGAATTCTCTGTTTAGTTCTATACCCCATTTTTTGATTGGGTTGTTTGTGTCAGACCTTCCTGGGCCCCCTCAGTGTTTGGACCCTGCTGAGCCTTGCTGATGTATGTGGAAGCTTTTGTTCTTAAGAAAAGAACATCTTGGCCTTTGCTGTTTGACAGATGGGTGGTAACACCCTTGAGTCAGTTCCATTTTTTTTTTTAATTTTTTTTTTTGTTCCTGTTTTCTTCCTGAGAACTTAAACTTGTTTTTCTATGTAAACTTGGTTTTCCACTGTGCTTCCTGGGTTTTTCCAACTGGTGGGCTTGGGGTATATGTACTGTGAACCTCAGTAAAGCTTTGGCATTCTTTTACCATGAATAACCCAAGTCTTTGTCTTTTGTTAATTCTCCCAGGACTCTGCCTGGTTCTTGGTACCATGGTATTGCTGGCTCCATCAAGTGAAGTACCCACTGAGATTTGGAAAGAGAGGAACCTCTGATCGGATCATTTCAGGAAGCCGGCAGTGAAGTGAAAGGAACATATTGGGAGAATAGCACCACGTTGGAGCCCCAGTAAGTGGGATACAGTGAAGGACAACACAAAAATTGAAAGCACTTGCAAAGGAAAGTAAAAAAGATTAGGGCCAGTGGTGAATAAACCTTGTAAAAAGGGACAAGGTGATGGTAAAGTGTTTTTGTGTATGTGTACTTTTGGAGTTAGGCTAAAATCTAGAGAAGCGAAATCAATTTTCATAGATGCTTTTATTCTCTGGACCATGACTAGAGAGTTTACCCCTAGACATGAGAGAGAATGGGTTTGAGAAAAGCAGTTTTCTCCGATTCTCTGGGGATGCTTTGGCAAAAGAGAAGAAAAATGAGTGTAAGCTTTTTTGGAGCTCTCCTAGGGACAGAAGGAGGTCAGGAGACATCCTGCCTCCTTGCTGGCTCTTATTGGAGAAATGCTTACTTATGGTTCTGGGTCCCTTAGGTAGGATACCTGGATCCCATTGGTGTGGGACACTATCTCCCTCTATATTCTCTCCTTCTATGTCTATTTGTCTGTCCTTGTTGCACTAAGCTTTCCATGTCTGTCAGTTTATGTCTGTGGTTTTTTTTTTTTCCATTGCTTTAATGTTTTGTGTATCATGTTTAAAAGAAAAAAATGGTTAAAACTTTAAATGCTGGTTGTTCACCACTTGATTTAATTTTAATTAATTTTAAAAATAAATAAATAAATAAAAAACAGCCTTCATTGGCCGTTAGAGCCCTGAACCTGTAGTTAGGAGTCTAGGTCAGCTGGAGAAGCCCCCCCAGAGACTGAGTGTCTACACAAGATGATTCTAAAGGGACCAGCACCTTCTCAACTTCTATGGTAAGGGATCTGATGGTTGTTTCTTTTAGACAAAACCTTGTGAATGTTTTATTAGATTCAGCAGGTGACAAGGTGCTCCTCTCTTAAAATTACAGTTAGAAAAAGTGAGAATTGTGTTTGATCTAAATATAAGATGTGCATAGCCACTTCATTTTTGTTAATGAATGGTTTTAAATGTATAAATATGCTCTACATGTCTTGGTTTTAGATTATTGGCTTTTAAGTTATTTAGTATGGTTAAAAATATAACATTGGTAGGAATTGGCAATCAAACTTTGTAGCATGAGGGATGGACTTGGTGTTTTGAAGAGACTGGATTTTAGAGACTAGATTGTTTGTTGGAGGATGAGTTTTGCTTTCCAAAGTTGTGGCTGTGCTCTGGTGTTGCAAGGGAAACTTAAAGATTATGGTTAAATTGCCAGTGTTCCATTGGCTGCAGTTTGCAATTTGATCACAGGCTCAAGATTCTAACTCACACATATTTGTAATTAAGTACAACTCAAACAGGTGGAGATTGGTTCAGATTTGCGAAAGGTTGAGGCTATGGAACTTGTGAGAGCGTTACAGACTGTTTGCTTACTCCAACTGCTATTTTGAGAAATGCATATAGAATTATTGTGGATTTGGAGGATTGTTCTTATGCTATTTCTTTGCATCCTGGTTATTCTGAAAGGTTTGCACTTAGTGAGCCTGCTTGTAATTTGGAGAGCCCACGAAGTGATATCATTGGAAAGTTTTGTAAAGAAATGGCTAATAGCCCTACATTATGTAAATTTGTTACTGCTTCAATGCAAAAAGTTAGGACTTTGAATCTTCCAGTGTATATTATTCATTATATGGATGGTATTTCATTAGCTGATCCCTCTAAAGCAGTTTTATTACAAGCCTTTGCTCTTACAACAAGATTTAAATTTTTGGAGTAGTTGTTGCTCCAGAAAAGATTCAAAGACAATGTCCTTTTCAATATTTGGGACACCAGTTATATACTGAACAAATTGTGGCACAGAAAATTAAAGATAGTTTACATTATATTATTTTCAAAAGCTGTTAGGAGATGTTAACTGGCTTAAGACTTCAACTAAAGCTTACCACAGGAGAACTTAAATCTCTGTTTGATATTCTCAAGGGGAATGCAAATCCTAATTCCCCTAGACAAGTAACTAATGAGGGACTGAATAGTTTTACAGGTAGAGGAAGCTACATCAGCATTATCAATGGTTGGTTTGCATCCACAGCAGTCTTTTGGCAAAAGAGACCATTAATGTGGATTCATCTTTCTTCATCTCCAAGTAAAGTTTTAACGCCCTATTATGAAGCTGTTATTGTGTTCATACAGAATTGTATGATAGAATCATAAAAATATTTTAGAAAGAATGTCTTAAGGACCTGATGAAATATTTATACCTTATTCCAAACAGCAATTAAATTGGTTATTGCAGAATATTGAAAATTTGACCTACTGCATGTGCAAACTTTTCAGACAAAATTGATAATTTTCCTCTATGCATACTTATGTATTTCCTATAAATTTACATATGTAGCCCATATAAAATGTGCTTTCTGTATTTACAGACAGCTCATCTAACGAGAAGGCAGACTATGTAATTGGATCACATGTTTATTCTCTTGAGTTTCCTCCCTGCTTTGGCACAAATAATTAAATTATGTTCTGGAGCCACTGTTTTTGAAAGTTTGAAAAATCAAGCTTTCAATCTGTATACTAATACCCAATGTGTAGCTTATGGTTTACAATTGATTGAACATTTTCCACGAATTATTTTTAGTTACCCTTTGCAAAAGGCATGTTTAGTGTTTACTGATGGCTCTTCCAATGGATGTGCTGTTGTAGTGTCTAGACACAGCTAGCAGAATTGAGAACCTTAAAATGAGAACATTATTACTTTGGTAATGTTTCCTGATGAACCTTGTAACATGTAAACTGATAGTGTGTATGTTTCACCCCTTGAGACTGCTGCCTTTGTTACTCCTCTTTCTCCCATTTGTGCCTGCATATTACAAGTACAGGCTTTGCTATGTCAGAATCAGGAACCTGTTTCTGTAAGCCACATAAGAGGACATTCCATGTTACCCAGCCCCTTACCGCAAGGCAATGAATTGGCCGATTTTTATACTCAGTCTCAATGCTATTAGATGTTAATGAATAATACTGCCTATGATAAAGCTTTACAGATGCATAAAAAATTTCATCTTAATGCTAATTCTTTGGAGTTTCACAATAGATTAACTAAAGAACAAGCAGTCCAAATAGTCAATGTCCCCAGTGTTCCCCCATTTATTTCCTCTCCCACTTTGGGAGTAACCAAAGAGGGATATAGCCTAATGATATTTGGCAAATGTCTCAGCACACAGTGGAGAGAAAATTCAGGGTGTCAAAAGTCACTGTTTACAGGTCTTTGCCTTTATGGGCATCCCACACCTATTAAAAACTGATAATGGTTCAGCATATACTAGTGGGCCTTTTAAAAAATTTTGTGAGGATTATGATATTGTACATAAAACTGGCATTCCTTATAATCCTCAGGGACAAGCCACAGTAGAAAGAGCTCATTTAACACTTAAGAATTATCTTGAGGGGCTGGAGAGATGGCTCAGCGGTTAAGAGCCCTGACTGCTCTTCCAGAGGTCCTGAGTTCAATTACCAGCAACCACATGGTGGCTCACAACCATCTGTAAAGAGATCCAATGCCCTCTTCTGGTGTATCTGAAGACAGCTACAGAGTACTTACATATAATAAATGAATAAATCTTAAAAAACAATTATCTTGAGAAAACAAAAACAGGTACCAGGTTTCCCCACCTGCTAAACTTTCCTTTATTATTTACATTTTAAATTTTTTGTTAGTAGATAAGAATAATTGTTCAGCAGCAGATAGACATTGGGAAGGAATAAGATCTAAGGAAGGTCTGGTCCATTGAAAAGATTTGACCTCAGGATTGTGGAAGGGTTAGGGAATCTGCCTGTACTTTTCCTAGAGACACTGAAACACCCATTTGGGTTTCTGAGAGTTGTTTACATCCTGTTGCTATGGAATCTTGTACTGATGGAGACCTATTGGAGCTTTGTGAAAACTCCTTCAATCCCGATGCCAGTAGGAATAAAAAGCATAGCTTGCCCAGTAGTGATCACAACTAATAGGACCACAAGAAAAGCAGGTGTCCGGATTGACTAATTGTTGGGAATGTGAGGATTTGGCACTTGTGGTTCGGGTTCCTGGAGTCCCTTGGATGATGATAGAAGATTTCCCCTCACTTACCATGGTCACAAAAGGGATTTTGACATTACCACAGTCATTATTACCTCCATTACAGTTTCTGCCACCAACGCTGCCATGTCTGGTGTTTCCATTTCACAATCTGTGGCTTCTGCTCACATATTGAATCAACCGTCTGGAAAAATGGCTGTGACTTTAACTGTTCAGAATGGTTTGAATTCACAGATCCAATTGGGAATTCTGATCTTAAATCAACAGACTTCCTTGTTACAAGAACAATTGGATTTATTGTGGCATGCTCATAGGCCTTCTTCCTCATCATATTGTTTGTGTTAACCAAATGGTACTAATGCTGGAGATAGCCTTGGCTATTCTTTCCAGGAATGTCAACTATGTGAAGCTGCTGGAGACCAAAGAACTCTGCCTTGGTTGTGCAAATCTCAGGCATAGTTCTAGTGCCTGTTGGTCCTTCAAGAGATGGTCAGCTGATCCTGAACCGTCAGGGGAGAGACTTTGATATCATTGCTGCTATTATTAAAGCCATTGCCACTGCAATGACTGCAGCTACAGTGTCTGGGATTGCCCTCTCCCAAACTGTTGTTAAGGCAAGCACAGTGGATAAACTTAAAGGAGAAGTTTGCTGACAATTGGGAATTCTAAATTTAAATCAACAGACAGCACTTTTACAGGAACAGCTTGATCTCATATGGCCTCCTGTTTTCCTATTTTCATGCATGTTTGTGTGACTCCAGATACAGTTCAAAACCATACAGTGTCCCTCAGTGTTATGACGCTGGTTGCCACAGTAGTTGGTGCTGTCATGTTTGGTTTTTTGGTAGTAAGCTTCTTGAGTTCTTTATTTCTTATGGATATTAGCCCTATATCAGATGTGGGGTGAGGGAAGATTTTTCCCCAATCTGTAGGATGCCGATTTGTCTTATTGACTATGTCCTTTGCCTTACAGAAGGTTTCCAGTTGCATAAGGTCCCATTTATCAATTCTTGATCTTAGAACATGAGAAATTGGAGTTCTGTGTAGGAAATTTTGGTCTGTGCCAATGAGTTCAAGTTTCCTTCCCACTTTCTCTTTTATTAGATTCAGTGTCTCTGGTTTTATGTTGAGATCCTTGATCCACTTGGACTTGAGCTTTGTGCATGATAACAAATAAGGGTCTATTTTCATTTTTCTACATAGAGACATCCAGTTAGACCAGCACCATTTATTGGAGATGATTTATTTTTTCATTGCATTTTTTGGCTTTGTTTTTCAAAGATTGATTATGTGTAATTGTGTGGTTTTATTTCTGGGTCTTCAATTCTATTCCACTGATCAACTTGTGTGTCTTTGCACCAACATCATGCCATGTTTAACACTATTGCTCTGTAGTAGTGCTTGAATTCATGGATGGTGATTGCTTCAGCCATTCTTTTATTATTAAGACTTTTTTTTCACTATTCTGGGTTTTTTGCCATTCCAGATGAATTTGAGACTTGCTCTTTCCATGTCTTTGAAGAAGTTTGCTGTGATTTTTATGGGAATTGCATTGAATCTGTAAATTGCCTTTGGATTCAACTTCCTCAACTTAATAGCCCCTTTGTTGTTTGCAAGCTTCCATCCCCAATTAACCACACAAAAGAAAACAGAAAATAAAGCCAGGAATCAACATATGAGAGAAAACATGCAATATTTGACATTCTAGACACAAGTTAGTTTACTTACTATAATTTTCCAGTTTAATCTACTTTTGTGCACAGGTCATAATTTCATCATATTCTTCTGACTAATGTTTTATGTATATATGCCATGTTTCATTCTTATTCACTTATCTGTTTACCATGAATATCTGTTTAGATATATAGGTTTATAATTTCCCTTACATATCAGGAATAGAGCAACAATGTTCTGTTGTTCAACTGTTCCTATAGTATGGTATTACATTATGTGGGCATATGTCTAGGAATGGTATTGTTGGATTATATGGTAAATTGTATCTCGAGTTTTAAGAAATATCCCGGCTGATTTCCAAAGTGGGTGTATTAGTTTGCAGACTTCCTAACAGTGAAGAAAAATATGCCATTTCACTATTTGTAAAAGAGCATTTGTTGTTCATTGTATTTCCTGATAATAGACATTTTGATTGGGTTAGAATTTTATCATAGAGTCATTTTAAGTTGTGCTTCCCTGATGGCAAGAATATTAAAAACTTTTGAGTGTTTCTTGGCCAATTTTGTTCATCTTCTTTTAGGGATTGTTGTTGTTGTTGTTGTTGCTGTTGTTGTTGTTGATGATGATGATGATGATGATGATGATGATGATGAAGATGCTGTTGCTGTTCATTTCAATAGCCCAGTTTTTAATTGAGCTGTTTATTTTTTAGTGTTTAAATTTTATTTATATAGATTATACATCAGTGTGTCAGATAATAGCTGACAGAGACTTTGTCCCATTCTGTGGGATGCTCCTTTATTAACTTCCCATTTTTTTTACTGGGCAGGTTTTAAGTTTCATTAAGTCCTGATGGTCAGTTTCTAATCGTATTTATTGTATTACTGAAAAACCCCTTATACCTTGAAAGTCTTTAAGCATTTCTACAAGATGAAGCATATTCTTTATCTTTTTCTCTGTGTTTCGGTGTTTCAGCTCTTGATGCCTTTGAAGTTAATTGTAATGTGTGGTGAGAGATAAAATATCATTTCATTTTCTGAATATTAATATCCAGTTTTTACATCATAATTTATTTATATATCCTACATATTTAATCAACTACTACAACAATTTTCTTTCTTTACTGGGATTTCACAATTTGTAATTATTTTATTAGTCAAGTTTTTCTTACTTTTTTTTGCTTTCAATTAAAAAAATATCTAGTCTTCTTTCTTCTTATAGAGAGGTGTGTACAGTGTTTAGTAGAGCACTAAATAGTAGGGTCCAGGAGTTATTTTCTTTGTGGAACTTAGATTTAGGGGTAGAGTCTTTGTCTAGTCCTTCTCTGAGTGTTTTTTTGTGTCAGCTCAAGCCTCTTGCCTGGATCTTCAGCTTGCTTCCTGTTGGGAGATTCTCTCATATACTCATTGTGAGTGGAATCTAATCTAAATCCTGGGTATCCAGCTTCCACTGAAGAAACTGCAAATTGTAGAACCCCCCATGTATCTCTGGGCCAGACTTCCAGTCAGATTCAGTACGGAAGGACAGAGTTTTATATTTGATGAAATATTATTTTTTTGTTTTATGAGTCACCTGCATTTTATTTAAAATCATTTATTGAAGGAAAATTGTAAGAAGTCCTATTTAATTTTTAAAAAATTTATAGTTTTAATTCATTCATGTACCACCATGATCATATCTAATTTTTCTTTCATTGTTTTTGATTGTTTCATATAGTTTGCGCTCTTTTGCATGTGATTACCCAGTAATACCAAAATAATTCTGTGGACATTTTTCTCCATTTAATTTCATTGGTTTCCTTGCAAGGAATAAATCAATATTGTATATGTGGATCAATTTTCAATTATTTATTCTGTTTCCTTGGCTTATCTGACTTATCTTTATTGCTGTGACCATAATGTCTTGATTAGTGAAGTATGGAAATAATCTTCAACTTAGATTCTAAAGATCATTTATTTGCCTTGCTACATGAATTTTAGGACCAGATTCTCATTTATTTATTTTTTTCTGAAAAGAATGCTGTGATTGATTTTTACTGAGAAAATATTAAAACTGGAGAGAGAGAGAGAGAGAGAGAGAGAGAGAGAGAGAGAGAGAGACACTCACACACTCACACACTCACAATCACACACCATTTTACAAGAGAGTAATAGTGGAGAGATATTGGGGCCACTTCTAGAAATTTAGCAAGAATTTAACACTAGGCCAGGCCAAGAAAATAGGTTCAAGATCTTGATCATCTTGATATGTCCTTGAATACCTCAGAACTTTGGTTATTGCCTTGGTTCTTCCTTGACTATTTTTGTTTATTGCCTTGTTTGTTCCTTGATCTAGAAATGACCTTAGTCTTTGCATGTACTTAGAATGCAAACTGGAGAACAGTAAACTTGCTCTGCCCTCAGGAGTAACTGGAGTCATGTTTAATGTTGTTTAACTGTCTTTTTCTTTTCAGTCCTTGCCCCCTGCTTTGGGACCGTGTTGACTGACTGAGTTGGTTTGGTCAAATAATATCTTTTACATGATAGTCTGTTGGATAGAATATACCCTTTCATTTATATATTTATACATAAAAATTTTGAGTATATGATCATCAAAAATTTTTAAATATATTGAAAACATTTAATAATTATTGATTATATCAGAGATGAAATTGTTCTTTACTATAATTTTTGAGGCTAACTATTTTGAGGGTAAGATAATCAATGCGAAAGAACTCAAACTATATAGATAAAAAAGAAATTAAAAAAAAAACTTTAAATAGGATCATGGAGCTAAATTAATGATTTAAAAATATAAAAAATTAAAATATTTAGCAGGATTTTAAATTATTTACCTTTTTATTATTTTATTTCTTTTTTCAGCTTTTTTTTTCATGTTTTTTACTTGGCTATTTCTAATTTACATTTCAATTGTTATTCCCCTTCCCAGTTTACAGGCCAACCTCCCCCAGCCCCTCCCCTTCCCCTTCTATATGGGTGTTCTCCTTCCCATCCTCCCTTGATTATCTCCCTTCCCCCAACAATCCCGTTCACTGGGGGTTCAGTCTTGGCAGGACCAAGGGCTTCCCCTTCCAATGGTGCTCTTACTAGGCTATTTATTGCTATATATGCAGTTGGAGTCTAGGGTCAGTTCATGTATAGTCTTTGGGTAGTGGCTTAGGCCCTAGAAGCGTTGGTTGGTTGGTATTATAGTTCCTATGGGGTCTCAAGAACCTTCAACCTCTTTCAGTCCTTTCTAAGATTCCTTCAATGAGGGTCCCGATCTCAGTTCAGTGGTTTAACGATGGCATTTGCCTATGTATTGGCTGTATTCTGGCTGTGTATCTCAGGAGAGATCTACATCCGGTTCCTGTCAGCCTGCACTTTTTTGCTTCATCCATCTTATCTAGTTTGGTGGCTTTATATGTATGGGCCATATGTGGGGCAGGCACTGAATGGGTGTTTCTTCTGCCTCTGTTCTAAACTTTGCCTCCCTATTCCCTGCCAAGGGTATTCTTGTTCTTTTTAATCTTCACTTTTGATTTTTCATTTTCAGACTATGTAAGTAGAATTAAAGTTTGTTCAGCGATGCCAAAGTCTGAAACTTTTCTAGGGTTAGCTAGTATTTGTCGTGTATTTCTTATTGAATTTAATGTGTTTTGTGAACAGAAATAAGACTGTATGGGTTTATTAGCATAGTTGAGACGCACAAGAACATAAAGTGCAAGATAAATCCTTGACTCATTATACTCCTTATAGAGAAGTCACAAACTATTTTATCAGTATGTGTGAAGCTAGCTCAAAGCAGTTTCTTTCTTCTTTCTTTCTTTCCTTCTTTCTTTCTTCTCCTTCTTTCTTTCTTTCTTTCTTCTCCTTCTTTCTTTCTTTCTTCCTTCCTTCCTTCCTTCCTTCCTTACTTCTTTCCTTTCTTCTTCTTCTTCTTCTTCTTCTTCTTCTTCTTCTTCTTCTTCTTCTTCTTCTTCTTCTTCTTCTTCTTCTCTCTCTCTCTCTCTCTTTTTCTTTATTGAGAAAGTTCTGTGTCATTCTTAGTTCATAAGGTTTTACTTTTTGCAGAGTATAACATAATTACATTTCTCCATTCTTTTTCTTTCCTCTAAACCTTAACACATATCCCTCCTCCCTGTTCTTCAAATTTGTTTTCTATTTCTTCATTAATCATTATTGAATGAATATGTGTAAATATATACATATACATATAAATTCCTAATACATCCAACTCAGTTTGTATAATGCTATTTGGTGCATGTTTTGAGGGATGACATTTGGACATTGGGCAAGCAATTGCTGTGTTCATCCTAGTGGAAGATTACCTTTCCCCTCCCTGCTTTCCATTGGTTGCCTATAGTTCAGTATGTTCAGGTCTGGTAGGCTTTGACCAATTTGCTTTGACCTGTTGACATTCTTGCTCAACTCATGTTCTGACAGTAATATTGGTCAGACATTGTGGATATAGTTTCATATATATATATATATAGTTTATATATATAGTTTACTAGTTCAAAAGTATACAGAAAACTCTCTAATCCTGTGATTCACCCACTTTTTTCTTCATTGGTGCTCCCTGAACCTTGGATGCATGAGTGTTTTCTAGATGCATTTGTCCAGACTAGGCTCTACAACTCTCCCTCTTGATTTGTTGTAGTTTTTGTAGTGGCCTCTTATCTTTTCCAAAGAGAAATATTTTTGGTGAGAGGTGAAGACTATACTTACCTGTGGATATAAGAGTAATGTTTATAGATTGTTAGGTTATGCTGCTTTAGTAAATTAGTAGTAGTAGATTTTTCCTTCAGTATTTATGACTTCATTGACACTGAGAAGTTAGGTGGGTTTCCAGTACCAGGAAAGGTTCCCTATTTAATGAATAGGACTTGGGTACAATTAAAAAATTACTGCTGGAAATTGATGTGGTTTATAGATATCATAACTGGATATATCATCTCGTTACATCCCTCTGTTAGAAGATTGTATGTTGCCTTTGATTACCATGAAAGGTCAGTAGTCTATGGTACCTGTTACTTAAGTATATGAAATCACTGTCATCAATATGACTTAATCTTCCACAGCAGGTGTTCACAAAGGCAAGAGCAATGGGCATTAGGTTTGTGGAGTCTCTTGAACGGCCCTGACCAAGAAGCCAAAAGAGGGCTTCATGTGTTTGGTATTAGATATTTTTATTAGGTAGTCTCTGGCTCTAGGAGAAAGGACTATCAATATGAAAGAAAAAGCATATATGTGTTTGTGTGTGTATGTTTGTGTGTCTTTAAGTATATAATAGATATTATAAGTAAATAATTAATAGTATACTTTTTGTGGAGTTTTTCCATTATTCTTACTTTTTACTCTCCCTCCCTCATACCTAAAGAAGCCCATTCTCTCATTTTCTTATCTGATCACTTGAATCCAGCTAGACCTCTTTATACTCCTGCCACCTTCTTCTGTATGTAACCTCCCTCCCTAAAGAACCTCTGCACTTTTCATTTCCCTGATTAGATCCCTTGTATCCTAATACTCTTCTCTCTATTGCTCGTCAACCCCTGTGTTCTAGGAATGGTCCCATTTTACTTTCCTTATTACCATAGTTACTACAGTCTATATACTCTGAAGGTTGGTAGCTAGGAGTCTCCAATGAAAGGCGTCTAAGGTATCTGTCTTTCTGGGTGATCTTACTCGATATATATGGTTCCAAATTTGTTTAGAACTGAATAATATTTCATAGTGTACATCACCAACACTTTCATTATGTAACCATTTGTTGTAAAAGACTAATGTTTCTATTGCCTATTTATTGTGAATAGAGCAATAAGCATGGCTGAGTAAGTATCAGTGAAGTATGTCCCTTGAGCATGTGCTAAGAAGTGTTATAGCTTGGTCATATGTTAGGTTTATTTTTAGATTTTAAGAATTTTTCATATTGATATCCATAGTGACTGCACCAGTGTGCAATTCCACTTACAGTGAATGATAATTCCCTTTTTCCTGTATCTCCTCCAGCATTGTTTTTCCTTGACATTTGCCATTCTGATTGGAGTAAGTTGAAATCTAAATTTGTTTTTATTCATATCCATAATTACTGGGCACAAAGACTATTTTGAAATATCCATCAGCCATTTTTTTCTTCTTTTGAGAACTCTTTATTCAAGTTCCAGCTCCATAATTAAAATAGGTTATTTGTTGTTTTTGAATCTTTGTATTTTGGTTTGTGGCATATTCTGGATATCAATTTTCAGTTAGAGATGTATAGCTAAGCAAAATCCTCTTCTATGTCTTTCTCACCCAGTTATTTGTTTTTTGAACTATGCGGAAACATTTAATTTTATGAGGCCAATTTAACTAATTAATTTAATTTAATTTTTTAAAATTTTATTGATCAATTTTTGATCTTAATAGTTGTGCAAATAGAGCCCAACTCGGGAAGTCCTTTCCCACACCTATATCATATAGGGTAATGTTCTTTCTTTCTTTTTGTTTTGTTTTCAATTTCAGTGTTACAAGTTTGACATTTAGGTCTTTTTTTAAAATAATTTTAGATTTGTTTTTGTTGTTTTAATTATGAGTATGTGTCTGTGTGGGAGTACTATGTACATGAATGCATGTTCTCAAAGCTGTCAGAGGTGTCAGATCCTCCTAGAGATGGGGTTACAGAAAACTGAATGCTGTCTGATGTGAGTGCTGGAAATTGAACTTAGGTCCTCTGGAAAAAAAGTATGTGTTTTTAACCACTGAGTCATCTCTTTAACCCTCATGTTTAGGCCTTTGATCCATTTGTAGTTTGTTTCTCGACAATCTTATATATGTCAGTCTAATTTAATCTTCTTTATGTGGACATTCACCATTTGTTCAAGATAGTTTCTTTTTTTATCAAATATATGTTCTTGGTGTATTTGTAAAATATTGAGTTTGTGATTATTGTCTTTAAATCCATTCATGTGATTTATTTCATTAATTTGTGTATCTTAAACCATCCCTCATTTTCCGGTTAAAGTCAACCGAGTCATAATGTTTAATTTTTTGATATATGCATGTATGCATGCATGTATGTATTATGTTTCCAAATTTTTATTAAGTGTTTTTAGTTTGATTTTATCTGGGACTCCTGGGAAGCACTAATTACTATTTTAATTACCTCATTTATTATGGGCATTTGAGTTATTAACTTTTTCTTGGTCTAATTTTGATAGTTTGGCTGAATATAGAAATTAATCTATTTAAATTTTCAAGTTTAATAGGACACAATTTTAAAAATATTCTCTTATAGCAGTGGTTGGCAAATTGTGAGTCTTGACCCCTTTGGACAGTGGAAATATCAGATATTTATAATTCTTATGAGTGGAAAATTACACTTATAAAATAGCAATGAAAATAATTTTATGGTTGGGGATCACTTACTAAGCAGATCTTGGGTTCAGACCCCCATCTTAGATAACCTGACCTAAGGTTGAACTCAAGTTAACTAATAAGACAGCATCCAGAAGTGTCAGAGCCTCCTGGGTCCCCTGCAGTGTTTCACCCCCTTGTCAGACTCTTCTGAGTCCCTTGCAGGGTTTGACCCCTGCTGAGCCCTGCTAATGCATATGGAAGCCTTTTATAACCAGGCAGATTATAGGCCCTACATAGGAACAACTAGTCAAACAATCTCATTCTTTATATCACCAGAACAATAATGCTAGAAACAATAATTTGGTATACAAGTCAAATTATAAATACAAGTGTTCAGTGTCCTCAATTTCTTCCTGTATCACATAATAGTGTTAATCCTAGAGGACTTATAAACAATATCTTAATAAATAAAAGGGGGAGTTATATCCCTGTATGCTATTACAATTACTTAAATAATGTTCTTTTCATTTTTAATTTTAAAATTTGAATGCCAAGGAACTCTCTGAGTGTTTATGATACCCTACAACTAGTCATACTTCTTCCTAAGTGAAATGGAAGGATCCACATATTGGCATGATCCTGTTTAGGTATTTTATATGTAGAAGAGAGCATGTTTGTACTTTTCCTACAGGATCCTATAGGAGTGTGCCAGCTGGCAGAGTGACTGGTGAGACATGCTGATACTGGGAATATGAAGATTCAGCTCTCATGGTTCAGGTCCCTGGAGTCATTCCTGTGCCCTTGGATAAAGATGCAGGATTCCCCCTCATCTTGTGTTGTCACAGAGATTTTTGCATTGCTGCAGTCCTTGTTGCCACTGCTGCATGTGCTGTCCCACCACGGTCTGCGCTCCAACCCTCTGTGCACTGCCACATGCCAGAGGAGAAGACCGGACTCCATCTATAGCCATTACCCTGCCCCTCCTCATTCCCCCAGCAGCTGTTGCTGCCGTGACTGGTGTTGCCATTTTGCAGTCTGTGTCTTCACAGGAATGCCATCTGCATGAAGTTGCTAAGGACCAGGGAACTTCCCCTGGTTGTGCAGATCTTAGGCATAGTTCCATTGCCTATAGCTTGTTCGGGAGAAGGATGGCCGATCCTGAACTGTCTTGAGGAAGACGCAACTTCACAGCTATTTTAGCAGCCAATGCTGCTGCAGCCACTGTGTCTCCAGTGTCAGGAATTGCCCTCCCCCAATTTATTGTTAGGCATTCACAGTTTGTAAACTTCCTAGAGTAGTTGTTGATGATTGGAAATTCTAAATTTAAATACAGGAACAGCTTGACAGGGTGTGATGGCCCTCCATATTTTGGCCCTAGGGCGCTGAAGTTGTCAGCATTGTGCTTCTTTTCACATGCGCAAACACCACTCCCAGTCCTGGGCAGCAACTAAGCAGGTGTTGTTTTCCTTGATAGGAGACAATTCCTCTGCCCAAATTGGGCTCAGCCTTCAGGAAAAGCAGTTAGCCAAGGACAGGCAACTCTTTGGAACCAAGCCTTGCCTAAGACAGGAAATTCTGAGACTGGCATAATTTTTTTTCCAGAGACAAAATAGACGTTTGATATACCAAAGTGATCTAAGACAGGCACTGCTTAAAAAATAATAATAGAAGGAGTTGTTTAATAAAAAAAATAAAATAGGGGGACTTGTCAGAGCCTCCAGGGTCCCCTGCAGTGTTTCACCCCCCTTGTCAGACCCTTCTAGGTCCCTTGCAGGGTATGACACCTGTTGAGCCCTGTTGATGCATGTGGAAGCCTTTTGTTCCTAACAAAGGAACAGCCTGGCCCTGTAGAGACACACCTGGGTGATGGTCAATTCATTCCTGCCTTTTATTTATTTTTTTCCAGTCTTTTGTTCCTGGGATTTAGGCTGGTCTTCCTGGATTTCTCCCCAGTAAATTTGGGGCATATATTTGGTCTTTTGTTACCAAAGCCTTAAGCCAGGATTTCCCACTGTGCTTCCCAGATTTTTCTACCTGGTCAACTTGGGATATATATCCGGTAAATAAAGCTACATAATTGGCTTTTCTTGCTTAACATGAATAATGTGTGTGTCTTGTGTGGCACTGCGTGTGTGTGTGTGTGTGTGTGTGTGTGTGTGTGTGTGTGTGTGTGTGTGTGTTGTTTGTGTGTGTGTTTCAGTCCTGCAGGCTTATGCCTGGTTCTCAGTGGCCTGTCAGTGTGGGCATCAACAAACGGAGGTACCACTGAGATCGAGGAAGAGAAAATTTCTGACAGGATGTCCTGGAAAGCCGGCCTGTGAAGGAGCAGGGATGTATTGGGGTGAGATGGGCTAGAAAAAGTCTCAGTGATTTTGGCTAGCGTGAGTAAAACTTGTAATTAAAAAGGGACAAAATAATGGTAAAGTGTTTTTGCCCATGTGTTCTTTCAGAGTTATATTTTAGTCTTTGGACCTGACTAGAGAAAGTTTACACTCTAGACATGAGATAGAATGGGTTTGGGAAAACAGTCCTCCCAGACTCTCCATGGATGATTTGGAGAAAGAGAAAAACTTTTTCAGAGTTCTCTTAGGGACAGAAGGAAGGCAGAAGACGTCCTACCTCTCTGCTGGCTCCTATTGGAGAAATGCTTCTGGTTCTGGGTTCCATAGGTAGGATATCTGGGTCCCTTTGGTGGGACATCATCTAGTTTTTTTCCCTCTATGTCTATTGTCTGTCCTTGGTGCACTAAGCTGTCCATGTCTATCAGTTTATGTCTGTGGTCTTTGTTTCTTGTTGCTTAAATATTTTATGTTTCATGTTCAAAAGAAAAAAGTGGTAAAAACTTTATCTGCTGGTCATTCACACCTTGGTTTGGTTTTATCTCATTTCATAAAGGAACAAATAAATAAAAAACAGTTTCAATTGGTCTTTAGAGCCCTGCACCTATAGCTAGGAGCCTAGGTCAGCTGGAGAACCTGCCCGGGAGCTGAGCGTCTGCAAGAATTGATCTTAAAGGCACCAGCAGCTCCTCAGCTTCTATGGTAGGGAGCTGATGGCTGTTTCTCTTAGAAAAATCCCTGAGTTATTATTGGACTTAGCAAGTGACAAGGTGCTTCTCTTAAAATCACAGCTAGAAAAAGTAAAAATATTGTTTGATCTAAATATTAAAGATATGTGTGGCCACTTCATTTTTGTTTCTGATTGGTTTTAAATGTATACGTGTCTTGGTTATAGACTACTGGCTTTTAAGTTATTGGATATGGTTTAAAAAATGTAACATTGGTAACAGAAAATTGGCTTAAAATTGGTAATTTGGATATAGTCATTCTAGACAACATGTGACATGAGCCAACCCAGGGAAACAGGTCTAAATTGGGATAATATTTTTATGGAATTCTTATCCTAGAAACCAAGCTTCTAAAAGAATTTAGGGCAATGTCTCTTTGTTGAGGTATTGGAGATCACACCATCGTGTGTTCATATGTAGGAATTGGCAGTCAAACACTGTAGCATGACTTGGTGTTTTGGAGGGACTAGATTTTGGAAGCTAGATTGTTTGTTGGAGATTGAGTTTTGCTTTCCAAAGTTGTGGTTGTGCTCTGGTGTTACAGGGAAAACTTAAGGATTCTGGTTACAGATTGCCAGTGTTATATTGGCTAACTCAAACTTATTTGTAAAAAAAAAAAAAAAAATAGAAAAACATCAAACAGAGATTTTACAGGATTTATGGAGGATTGATGAGGCTATGGAATTTGTGAGAGCATTAAATCTTGTTTGCTTACTTCAACTGCCATTTCAAGATAGAGTTAGAGAATTGTTGTTAGGCTGTTTCCTTACATCCTGGTGATTGTGAAAGGTTTTCATTTCGTGAGCTTGCTTATAATTTTAGAGAAGTCATGAAGTGTTATCATTGAAAAGTTTTACAAAAGAACGGCTAATAGCCCTATATTATGTAATTTTGTCGATGCTTCAATGTAAGAAGTTAGGACCTTGAATCTTTCAGTGTATATGGAAATTTTTACTACAATCCTTTACTCTCAAAATGAGCTTTAATATTTCGGGAGTAGCTGTTGCTTCAGAAAAGATTCAATATTCCTTTTTAATATTTAAAACTAATTTTAAGCTTCTAAGGATATGTTAATTGGCTAAGCACCTCCACTTACAAGAGGACTTAAGCCTTTGTTTGATATCTTCAGGGGAGATAAAGCTGTTGTTGTGTTAATACAGAATCTTAGGATAGAGTCATGGAAGTATTTTATAATGAAACCTGGTGAAACATTCCAAACAGCAATTAAATTGGTTATTACAAAATACACATATGCAGGTTATTCGTGTTAAGCAAGAAAAGCAAATTCTGTAGCTTTATTTACCGAATATATACCCCAAGTTGACCAGGTAGAAAAATCTGAGAAGCACAGTGGGAAACCCTGGCTTAAGGCTTTGGTAACAGAAAACCCGAATATGTGTCCCAAATTTACTGGGGAGAAATCCAGGAGGACCAGCCTAAATCCCAGGAACAAAAGACTGGGAAAAAAACTCTTAACTACTGAGCCATCTTTCCAGTCCTATCTGTAAGCTCTTTGCCTTTGATTTCATTGAGCTATGTGTCTTCTTTAATTCCTGGACGAAATTTTTATTGTTCCAAATTCTATGCCAGAGGGTTTATCTAGTTAATTCTCATGGACAAGCATTTACCAGGACTTGTATATTTTAGGGAATATATTGGGGACCAGACTGCGGACTAAGCAAAGCTAGTGCCCTGCCCTGAGCAGATTCCTGAGAAGGGCTTGACCTTTTCAAAGAAAGAACATGTCCCCGGAAGACTGTTGCCTCTTTGTCTAAGGAGAATATCTTGCAGTTTAATGATTCACCTTATGTCCTTGGGCACTTCCCAGTACTCACTCCGCCCCCCCCCCCCACGCTAAGCTTCAGTCCCTGCTTCAGTCCCTGCTTCAGAGCTTTAAATGCTGTACATTCCTCTCAGTTAACAGACTTTGACAAGGACACTGCTTGGTCTTGCTCCTCTTTCTCGCCCTTTCTCCCGCAGGTATGGGTCCCCCTCGACACCCACAAATAACTGGGTCCCCGCTGGCGGGGGCAGGAATACAGCTTGATTGTTCATACTGTTAGTATTCTTGAAATAAAATCTGGTCATGTAGGCATCCTTTGCTAGACCTGAGTTTGTTATGAACCGAGGAGGTTGGAGATGAAAAGAAAGTAGAATATAGAAGTTGAAAATGGCCTGGGTGCATGCAAGTCCCATGGTCAGACAGGACTGGGCTAGTATAAAGAATGTGTTCCCTGTTCCAATCCTGGAGTGTGGGAGTAGATTTGTCTAATAGTAAAGGATGGTTGTGATATGGAAGTTTCCTGTAGTATAGGGAATATATAGAATAGATTCTGGCCAAAGCCTAGAGTTCCTTTGCAGTGAAAGTAGGGAAAGCCAGACTAGGGTGGCACAGAGTGTGTGGGGCCCAGGATAAATGTGGTGTGTTGTAAAAAGGGCATGGAGAAAGATGTAGGTAATCTGGGTATCTAAAAGAACTGTGAAAGTGGCCCAGAAGAGACCCTTGCCAGTTGCATGTAGGATCCATTCTAGTGGATGCCAGTCCCTGCCTGTCATACAGTCAGGGGTGCTCAGACTAGGCTATGCAGATGAATCTTTATGGAAAAAGGAAGATGGAGTGGTTAGAGGTAACCATCATGGTCAACTCTAGAGAGAGACATGAATGAAGGTCTGGGTATTGAATAGTGTGGCAAAGACAGCCTTATTAAAAGTTTCATTTATCCACATTCATCAACTATTGTGTATTTAATAACAAAATCCTACAGCTTTAATTTTTTAGTTTGTGAAATATAACAATCAATTTTCAGCTAGATGAACACTGAATTCCTGGAATAATTATGCTTGGAAACAATGCATCATTTTCTATGTTTTATATATATAGATATATATGTGTGTGTGTGTGTGTGTGTGTGTGTGTGTGTGTGTGTGTGCGCGTGCGTGCGTGCATGCATATGTGTGTGTGTATGTGTGCATATTATTGGATTAGGTCATATGTTATACTTAATTTCTAATTAATAACTAAGGAATTTTTCTCCTTGTAATTAAGACGGTATACTGGACACTTCAGTTATATTTTGAGGGAGGGGTTTCTTTGTTTTGTTTATTTTGTTTGTTTTTCAAGATAGGTTTCTCTGTGTAGCACAGACTGTCCTGGAACCCTGGAACTCATACTGTAGACCAGGTAGGCCTCAAACTCATAGAAATATTCCTGCCTCTTCCTCCCAAGTGCTGGGAGCAAAGGCTTGCAAAAATACCACAGGGCTCCAGTTTTGTTTTATCATATTCCATTAACTAATCTAGCCTCATAAGTAAGAATAATTGTGGTTTTTACTCTATTTTCTCTGATATCAATCATGTAAAAGCAATAATATTTCTTCTTTCACACTTAGCAGAATTTACCAGCAAAGCCATTTGAGGTGTACGTTCTAGGAAGATTTTAACTAGAAAATTATTGTTTTGTGTACAAAGAACTTTTTGATTATGTTATTTTCTTTGTGAGTTTTGACATTTTAAGAAGTTTGTTTAACCTAACTTATAAATATTATTGGCATATATTTCTTATCACTTTTGTTATCATTTTAGTGATAAAATGTGTATTGATTCCTACTTCTTATATCTCCTATTTTCAAATTTTTGTTTTCTTACTTTCTCGATTATTTTTATGAAATGGTAATTTATTTTAATTAAGCACTATTTCAATTTTCTGATTCATCAACATCTTCTCTTTTATATTATTTGCTTCTCTTCATTTAGTGAATAGTCATTCCTTTCCCCTATTATTTAAGATAAAAATATTGATTAATGATTTCAATTTTTCCTAAAGATGTCTTTTATAAATCCCTTCTAAACACTGTATAACACCGTGTAATACATTGTATGTTAATTTCATTCAGCTTAAAATTCTCTTTCAGAGAATTTTAGTTTAGTTTAGTTTTATCCATTGGCTGTATAATATATGTTCTACTACCCAAAATGCTAGAGATATCCCACTCATCTTCCTTTTGTTTATTTCTACTGTAATTCCATCAAAACCATAGAATATGATTTGACACACTGGGATTTGTTTCATGAACCAAAAATGCAGGCTAAATATACATTTGCAAATGTATTCAACTGCTCTAAAATGGAATTGGTCTGCAAATAATTGACCTCTTAAGTAAACTTGGTACTCACTGAATTCCTTGTGACTTTTATTTACATTTGTTTTCCATTATTGGAAATTGAAATCACCACCTACCTTTTGCTTATACTGCAGATCCAGCATTCTTCTTAAACTTGATTTCTTTCAACAGTTCTTAAGTACTACTCTACTTATAAAATTTTTAAATAATCTTTTCCTAGATAATTCTATGTTGAATTAGTTTTGAAAGATATTTGTTTGAAGTATAGAATTACAATCTATAATTTTGACTGTTTTCTTTCAAAATATTGAAGATACTGATAAACTGTCTTTTAGTTTGCCATTTTTTCTGGCAAATTATTATTATTATTATTATTATTATTATTATTATTATTATTATTAATGTCACATTTTTAATGACTTGAATCCCTGCTTTCTCAGCTAATCTATCATATCTGGCCCAGGACACCTTGCCAGAAGATAGCAATACACACAGTGGACTGGGCTGTCTACACCAATTGGCATTTTTAAAAAAAATGCCTCATATACATATCCAAGGGGCAATAAGTTGGCGTCAATTCTTAAAATGATCTTCTTGCTTCCCAGGTGTGTCAAATTCACAACCCAGATTAGCTCTCATACATCTTGTCCTAATTTTCTTTTGTGTTTTTATAAATTACTTTAACAAAACCAACCATGAATCATAAATGCAGACAGTTGTAAGCCTTCTAATAATTCCCAGGAATGAGGAATTTTAACATCCAATAACTTCTCAAAGGAAGGGGAAGCTAAGTCTTCTTGAAGAAGAGTCTGATACATTATTTTAAAAAATGTCCTATGACTATCTCTTCCATCTTTCTGTATAGGGGACTTTTACTAGATAACTATATTCTGACAAAAGAAAACTTCAAGATAGCATACCACTCATCATTTTCTGCTTAATAACTGTGGATTAATTTTAATAATTTGATTCCCCAATATTATAGACTTGTCAGTCAAAAGAATGAGAAAAACTAAGCTCTGTCTCTCTTAAGTTTGCTTCTTATAAGGAATTTTGTCATAACAGCAAGACCAGTAACACATATTGTAGCTGGAGTGGCTTGAATGAGAATGTCTGCCATGATATTATGTATATTAACATTTATATCTCAGGTTCTCGGTCTCTTTGGCAGGTTAAGGAGATGTGGGCTTGTGTGTGCTCCCACTAGAGGTTAGTTTTTAGAGATTAACGCCTCATCCTACTTGCAGTTTTGCTTTCACAGCCACTTGCTTGACAATCAAGATGTAAACTTTCAGCTTGCTACTCCATCTGTAATGCTTGCTACTTGATGCAATACTTTCCTAGTGATGGACTCTTTCCTATACCTCTCAGACCTGTTCGCCAAAATAAATCTTTTCTCTTTAACTTGCGGTGGTTTATGTATTTTATAAAGCCAAGGATATATTTTGTAGAGCAAGGTGTGGTGCAGTTGGAGGGGTTGGCTCAGAGGGCCCACACTGAGGCATCCCTTTCCCTCCCTCCAGGTACCAGCCATAGGATGGGTGTAGTATGGAATATAGTTTACTTGGGGAAAGGAAGATGAGAAGGGAGTAGAAGCATAGAAAAAGAAGAGGAGGGGATGGGGGAGACTGCAGGCCAGGAACTCAGGAACTCAGGAAGCGAGAAGGGAAAAAGAAGGGGAGAGAGGGAGAAAGTTGTCAGAGAGAGAAAATGAGGCAGAGAGGGAGGAGAGACCAAATCGACCCTATATATAAAGCTGTTGCTAGATATCTGTTGGATGGAGCTTAAAATAAAATAAAATAGTGGTGGTAGTGGTGGTGGTGTTTACACAGCAACAAAAAATAATAAATGTGCTATTTAGTATTAGAGGGAAGGCTATGGCTATGAAGTACATGATTTTCTTTTTCTTTTTCTGATTCGTGTAAGACTCAAAGTGAGCCTTAGCTACTAGGAGACACCCTAATGAGACTCCAGAACAGAGTTCGATGCAAAAGGAAGAGGTTTCTTGTTCTAGCATGCTGGGGTCATACTGCACTTAGAGGAGAGGTGACATTTTTTTTCCATAGGCTTTTTATACAATTTTTGGGGGCATATTACAGCATCAGCAACTAGGCACATAATGATTGGTGGTCCTAGCGACCATTACATTAATTGGTTGGGAAGGGAGGGGGACTCAGAGACTCTCCCTAAGATCCTGTGTGAAGTTCCAAGTTGGGGCTTACTCATTCCCCCCTTTTTCTTGTGAGTGATTCAATCTTGAAGCAATTAGCCACATTCTGTTAACTTGTAAGTAGAATCATTGAGAAGTATATCTTCATACTGTTTTCTAAGCATAATCAGCTGTACTGTATTAATGCATTCTCTAATGAAAATAGGTAAGTGATTTAAAATTCTGGGTCCAAAGGTTAGCAGCAAAAGTAGCATAATCAAGGGTCCAGCTAGGGTCAACTCTAAGGTAGTTAACTGTGGGAAAGAATTAAATGAGGATTCAAACCATCCCTGGTTTTGTTCTCTATTTCTCTTATTTCGTTTTTGGGCTAGCTCTTCTGTACTACAGCAATTGAGGCTTTAGCTACACCTGAGTAGTCTATGTAGGAACAGTATTCCTCACTCAGTGCAGCACATAAACCTCTCCGTTGAAGAAACAATTAAGTTTAACTCCTTATGGCTCTGGAATATCACTTCTGAGAGGGAAGCTAATGACTCCTGGAGAAGATAAATGGAAGTTTTAATTCTCTCAATATCTATATCTATGTCTGTGTTTAAACTATTATAGTTTTCTTCCTTCCTTCCTTCCTTCCTTTCTTCCTTCCTTTCTTTCTTTCCTTCTTTCTTTCTTTCTTCCTTCCTTTCTTTCTTTCTTTCTTTCTTTCTTTCTTTCTTTCTTTCTTTCTTTCTTTCTTTCTTTCTTTCTTTCTTTTAATGTTAATACAGTTATCCCAGTGCCAGGGCTAGTCCTACACTTAAAATTAATGGTAAAGTCAAAGAAATAGCTTTTTTCTTTTCTTTTCTTTTTTTTGGCTCATAAGGTCTCTCTTAATTTGTCTTAGTAAGGCTCTTAATACCATTTTCTCTGAATAATAGGTTATGTGGAAAACTAATTGAACCAAAATACAGAACCTGTCTATGTAGGATGATGTCATTATGCAGCAAGGTGGTCCAGGATAACACAAAGCCCATCACTGAATGAAAAGGAAGGGTCTAGGAAGGGGGAGGGATCAAGATGGAGATGACAGAGGAAGATCATTCAGATCCAGGTTGTCTAGGTCAATTTTATCTTGTTTCAGTTTGCAGTTTCTATCTTTACTAATTGGCAGTGAATTTATTCTTGTGGATGTATTATGGATTGCATATTTAACATATAAATCTCCTTGTTAAATTATACATTTCTGGAACTTTGATTTACTGGGTTAAAGAGGACAGTGTGTGAAAGAAATGGCTGAGAGGCAGTTATGCAGATCTGCTTCTGTTGCCTGAATGAAGTGAGGATGCTCAAGGGCCCATAGAATGAGGTCTGTGTGTGTGTGTGTGTGTGTGTGTGTGTGTGCATGCGTGCTTGTGTGCCTGGAGTGAGTGGTAACTATTGCCTAAGGGACCGCACAGAGAAAGCGACTGACAGAGAAACAACCAGAGCATGCACAAGGACGAGTTCTGCCACTTCTTTAATAATACCACAACACATCTGGAGTACAAGAATTAAGAACCACTCCATTTATGCAATGGAGTCAGTCTTGTTGAATATGCCTACCATGTATGTTCTGTGGGGGTAATCTGTTTGGAATAAACTATGAAATGATACAATCACAGAGGTGTTGATGTGACAAGGGGACTTTCCTAGACAGATACCCTGTTTCGACACACGCTGGATGGTTAATACTGGACCTTCCTGTGACTGTATATATGTAGAACAAGACCTGTTTGGTAGAGGGCATATAATTTAGGTCAAACATAGTCTTGAGCCCATTGGGTAGCTCTGACCCTATGTATTAAATCATATCATTTAGTTCTATAATAGATGTCAACTGCAGGCTTGGTACAATGGAGACTGAGAGATACCATCTGTAATTTCAAAGAGGATAGTCTCATCTAGTAAGGAGAATATTTCTCTAATATAGGGCAAAGAGAAAGAGCATCATCCAGTTTCCACCAGCCTCTAAGACTAATTTAGTTAAGGTATCTTTGAATGTCTTATTCTTTCAACCTGTTCTGAACTTTGGGGTCAGTATGCACAATGTAATTTCTAATCTGCCTCAATGAATTTTGGTACATTCTGGCTTACTTTGGACACATCTATTGGTCTACTGTCATATGAGAAAATCAATACCTAGGTAAGATATCCTCTAGTAACTTCTTGGCCACTATCATTGCTGTCTCAGCCTTGGTTAGGAATGCCTCTGTCAATCCAGAGAAAATGTCCACAAATACCAACAGGTATTTAGAGTCATATTTTCCCTGCTGGATCTCTGTTAAATCTATTTTCTTAGTAGGTACTCAGTCTCCTACATCGCAGTCAGTAATTTGGATGTTTGAGGTTGCTGAGAGTATTGGTCAGCTGGCAAGCTCCAAAGTTTATCACTATATCCTCAAGAATGCTTTGTACATCTTTGAAAGTGCACCTTACATAGTCTCTGTGTCTGTCATTTGTTTCACTTTCCTGTGAGTGACCCTGTGGATCTTTCTGAGAACAGTTCTTACTAAAGAGGTGGGTAGTATTAGCTTATCTTCAGTCAATCACCACTAGCCCATTTAACTTTTTCTTCTGCATATATCAGTTGCTCTGGGTGTTTCAGGCAGGACAGTGGCCAAAATAGAGATCACTGTTTCCTTTAAGGCTACCTCCTTAGCAGCCTTGTCAGCCAGGTTGTTACCTCTAGACTTTTTGGTGCCCTGTAGAACTTTATCTTTATTTTTGACAATTCTTCCTCCTGCTGTTTGGAGTCCTTGTTCCTAGTAAATGGCTCCAGTTGTAATACATGTCTGGCTGTCACTGCAGATGTTAACAGCCAGTCCTTTTCCCATGATGAGGGCACGTGTAAATGTCATTAGCTTGGCCCTTTGAGCTGAAGTGCCTGGAGGAAGAGAATGTGTCCAGATTACCTCAGTTTCTGTATTCACCACTGCTCTTGCTCTCCTCTGACCATCTGGATTAAGGTGCTTCTGTCTGTAAACCAGGTCCACTCTGTCTCTGACAGAGGAGAGTCCCTCAAGTCAGGTTGAGTACTGTGTACCTGCACTAGAACCTTGTCAGGTTGATAAAGGGCAGTTCAAGTCAGAGTTAGGTAGGAGAGTCACAGGGTTCAGGGAGAGAGGTGGCTGGAAAATAACTCAGCCAGGCCTTCCTAGTAGAAACTGATAATGAATCATGTAGGCATTATTGAGCCATCAATCAGAAGGCTGCTTGAGTTCCCCTTCAATTGCATGAGGAGTAGTCATAAATTCTGTTCCAAAGTTAATTTATCTGCATCTTTAATCAACAGTTCTGTGGCTGTAGTAATATGCAGTCAAGGTGACCATCCTGCTGCCACTGGGACCAGTTTCTTTGGTAAATAAGCCTCTGGCCTTTTCCATGGTCCTAGAGTTTAGATCAAGACCCCTTGAGTTACTCCTCTTCCACCAATCTATTGAAGCTTGGAATTTCTTTTTTCCTGAACCCAAGGCTTTGGTGCGTAGGAGTGACGGACCCTAAGGACTTTTTCCATCCTTACACCCACTACCTCAGGTCAAGGCTAGGCCAAGTTCCATTTTCTACTCACTGTACTCAGGAGAAGAAGGAACATTCTTGAAAAACCACAGAATGTACTGATAGTCACCTGACTGACTGGTTCCAGATAGTTTGAGTGCATGTCATATGCTTGCTAGCCAATACATTCAAACGTCAATCTGCTTTGTCAATAAGTTTAAACTGTAACCGTGCTGATATAACCTGTACTCCTAAAAAGTGTAAAAACTGTTATAGCCATTCATAGTTGCCTTAGTGACACTTCCACAAGGGACTTATTGAGAGTGGACCCAGATGCACCAGAAAAATAAACCTCTTTTGTTTGTACCAGAAAAATAAACCTCTTTTGTTTGTACCAGAAAAATAAACCTTTTTTGTTTGCATTGAACTCCCTTGTCATGTCTCACTTGGAGGATCTCCTGGTAGTTAAGACTCACATCAAGCCTTACAGAAAGACTCTAACCAAATCTCTTTTCAATGTCTTTCCTGCCTTAATCTGAACTCTTCTGCACTTTCTCTGTAACTTTCACTAGATCCCTCAATGACTTTTCTCTTAATCTTTCTTGAATCTGTAACTTCTTCCTTATGTCTGACACTAATTGATGGAAACCAGGGCTACCATGCTAGAATTCTGTGTTTTCTCAGTGTCTATGTGTGTATAGCTTTACACATATAGTTTATGACCTGTTCAAGAAATGCTGCTTTTATCAATTTCCTGTCTAATTTTATATCGAAACATTTGCCAAATTATTGTTGAGACCTACTACATGAGCCTGGTGGTAAATCTGAAGATGTTTCCTATCTTCCCAATCCGGGTGGGTTTCTCTGCGGACAGGAACCAGTTTCTTGGCCTTCTGTTTGTGGTGAAAAAAAAAACTTTTAAAATCTTTGGGCAGGTATGGAGATGGGGGTGGGGGTGGGGTGGGAGTGGTATCTTCCCTGAGTGCCATGAGGTGTATGGAAGGGAGTGGTTGTTGCCTCTCAGTGGGCTGAATATGGCAAAATAGTGTCAGTGAAGACCTTCCCTTTACAAGTCAGACACCACATCTGTTCAGACAGGGAACAAAAGACTTTTCCTGTCAAGAAAAATAGTCATTTATTGAACAAAATAAGTGACCAGGAGTGCTGGGGACAGCAAACCCTGACACAGACTGTCAGCATTAAGCCAGGATGGAGACGTCTCAGAAACCTGCAGCAAGCAGCTCCTTGTTAAAAAGGGTGGCGTCTGGGACCTGAGAAGCAGGAGATACATCCCTCCAGGGGGCCCCCCATCTGAAATAAGAGGACATTTGAGGCATCTCACAGAGACTGGTTTCAGGTGGGCAAGGAGTCCGCAAATGACAAACACACACAGAGAGAAGGTGGTCTTGGATCTCAGTGCATGTTTACTATTCAAGTGTCAGACTTTTATAATGATAAAGCAAAGAGAAAAGCAATGTTACATATACACAGGAACAGAAAGGACAAAGGTTCTCAGGAACATTTTTACAATGTTCTAATGAGATACTCATAAATTGGACCCAACTTCAAGAAATCAGTAAACTATTTATTTGCAAGGCACATGTGAAGTTAATGTTATCTCTAATGTGAGAGACAGTAGCCAAGTTGGCAAGCCACTCAGTGGTACTTGTGGTCAGCAGTTAACTATCTGAAATTTTACAGTAACCTCCATCTTGTTGCTTTGTGAGCTGCCAATTTAGGTTTATCATATATGAGCTCCTTATGTATAATATGTCTGGGGTCTTCTTGTTTATTAATGTAACATTTTACGTTAATATCTTTTATTCCCTAGGCTTCTTTCTAGTTTCCTCTAATATATTTAATTCTAATACTAGCTCTACTTAGGGGCTTTTGTAACTGTGTAACGATACTATCTCTATTCTCTTTAAATAATAAACACCATGGAGGTAGTAATTGTGCCAATTTCTCCATAAATTCGAGTGAATAATATGATACTTTTTCTCCATTGTGATTGACCTATCTATTCCCATGTTCATCATAAACTCCTGTATATGGCAAGGGATCAAGGGAAGCACACTGTGGCTCAATCCTGCTTACGGGTGAGGCGGGGTGGGGAACCACCATCTCCCTGCTATAAGCCATTGCCATCTGCCATCCACGAATCTCTTAGGAATGCAATAAAACCCTTTATTTTTAGAGATTTCATGGTCTTTTAAAGGAAACCCATAAGAGTGAGTGACTGGAATAATTTCCTGTCTAACCATCCCCAATCTTAAGGGCTGTATGTCTTTACATGGGGGTCTGTTAAAACAATTCTTACTGCTGTAGTTCAATCAAAAGTCCCTATTCTGTAGGATAAATGGTGACATTTTCCCACAGAAAGGTCAAGTCCAAAATAGGGTCAGTGGTTACCTCTATTGCACTTTCTGTGACCTTTCTTTGTCCATGGGAGGATAGTAGGGTAGGACATGCCCTGAGCAAAAGTACACACGTAGAAATTAAATAGCAAGAAAGATGTTCTACACATAGCAACCACGACACATGAAGAAAACATATACTGAGAGGACAGCCAACCCCTCCAGGAGACTGACTTCCTTGAAGTTGTCACCTCAGGTGAGTGTGCCAGGCTTTCACCCAGTCACACAGACTCTCCTGAAGGGGGTGTGCCACATTTCTTCTAACCTTAGCCCTGGACAATAGCTGTATGGATTTCATTTGTACATGACTGCTTTTGAGTTAGCCTTGGTGTATATAATCATTGTATTATATCTGAATTTCCTACTTCTTTCTCCTTCTGCTCTGGTGAATTCTGTGAAACTAGATGTTCCTTGGTGTGATGATTTCTAAACAATTGAAAATCGAGGCATAAGGACACAGCACAGAACAGCACAGCACAGTCCTAATGGCCCAGGTGCATGCTGTGTATTCTCATCTTGGAAACAACATAAGAAATGCACAATCGTAGTTTCAGATTAATGCTTGACATGTAAAGAAACTTTGAAGAAATTATTAGAAAATGAATTAAAGCCAACATTGGGACCCCAAAACAGGAAAAGTTATTGAAATTAGGAAATAAGATTTGCATAAAATTTTGGAGTGGTTCCTGGATAAGGAAGTATAGAATATATAAAATTATATACTGGTAAAACTAAGGCAAAATACTGGGACTCTTATGAGAGGCATTGTGTGCAGGGAACAGAAAGCTAGAGGAACTACTGAGTTAAGGGTTAACTTGATTCTTTTTGTCCACTGCCTGGTAGCTTTGCCCGTGTCATTTATCATTAGAGCTTCACAGAAAAATGCAAGTAGCTGACCTCAGAGCTCTGGACTTTGAAGTATAATAAGTCAAAAGTCAAAGTTTAAATAATGATAAGTTTGCATTTATTATTATTATTTTGGCCACAGGCATGGGAATAGTGAAAACTTGAAACTTTGGGAAACAATTGTAATTCTTAATTCTTTGTGAATGTGGTTATTCTTTTGACTTTGAGTTGGCAATGATTATACAATGTCTTTTTTCTACCTGCTTTTGGAAAATCAATGAAAGACTGGGACAAGAGAAAGACTGGAGAGTGAATGAGAGAGAGCATGAGGGAGTGAATGAGGAAGAGACTGTGTGAGTAAGTGTAAGAGTGAATGAGAAAGCTAGTGCAGGAGCAAATGAGGGATAAAGTGAGAGAAGATGTGTGAGCATGTGTAAGCATACAGGTGGAGAGCGAGTAGAGAAAGAGTGAGGTGTACATATAATTTCATGTGTGTGTGTGTGTGTGTGTGTGTGTGTGTGAGAGAGAGAGAGAGAGAGAGAGAGAGAGAGAGCATGAGAAGAGCAAGAGAAAAGCATGTAAAGAGTGAGTGAAGGGGTAATGTAAGGTGTGTATGAAGATTGCGTGTGTGAGTGAAAGGAGAGTGCATGTGGTGTGTGTGAGATGTGTGTTAGGTATGTATAAAGAACATAAGAATGAAATGGTAATGAGCAGAAGTGTGCATGAGTGTGGGAGTTTGAGAAAAGAAAAGCGAAAAGGAGAAGAGCAGAGTGCGGTAGAGAATGCCGTGTGTGGAGCCTCAACCTGAAGGTGAACAAGCAAGAGAGAAAGAGAGCAGAGAGCGAGAGCGAGAGCGAGAGCTAGAGAGAGAGAGAGAGAGAGAGAGAGAGAGAGAGAGAGAGAGAGAGAGAGAGAGACAGAGACAGAGACAGAGACAGAGAGACAGAGAGACAGAGAGAGAGAGAGAAATTTTAAGCCTTGAAATTTCCTGTCAGTTTGTACCCAAAGAGTAGTCTGTGTATATTTATTATGTGCCTTCCAGATATCCCTGATTCCAGTTGAGAATTCTGATCCTGTGTCAAGGCTGGACCCTAACACAGGAGTCTGTTGCAAATTCTGGTGAGGGATAGATGTGCCCACTTGAGGCCTCTCCTGTCAAATCTGTCCAGGCATGGAGCCCTGCTCTCTGGGAACTCACCTCCCATCTTATGGAAATGCCAGAGTGCACTATGCCTACACTGAGAAGAGTGGAAGGGGGAAGGGGAATAAGTCTGTGTGAGCTTGTCCTGAGAAAAAAGAGAGTCACCAAATGATTGCTAGGAATTGAACTCAGAATCTCTGAAAGAGAGGTCAGTACTCTTAATCTCTGAGCCCTAAAGCTTATGCTGCTAACAAGAATGGAGCTGACTTCTCGGCTGGAGTAGGCTCCTGTTGTTCCTTGTCACCTTGTGGTTAGTCCTATTGAGGAAGAAGTGTTAGCAAGGTGAAAGTGGGAAACCCTTTATCCTCTACTGCTGACACCCTGGGAAGATAAAATGTCCCCCTCAGGTGGCCATGCAACATCAAAAGCCTGCCACTCCAAGCTATAAGTGTTCCTTAGCTCTAACTTCCTTAAAATGAGTAAGCATAACATTAAGGTAAGCAACAGCCTGTCCCATGGTGTGTGTCATAGTCCAATAACACAAAGAGACACAAGACACAGCCAATTAGCCCCTGCCCTGGGCAAAAACAGCCCAGTAACCAGATGATTCAGCTGGCTCCTGCCTGAACGGATGTTATCAGATTCCAAAAGGAGAGGAGTCCTACTATCCCCTTCCAGTGTAACAGAAACATCCTCCAGACTCCCTGGAGTCACTTAGTTAAGGCACATCTGCCTGCTGCAAATGACTGCCCAGAACAGAGGCCTCTCTAAGTCTTACGGATACTCTCAAGCAAACTGAAAAAAAGGACAGAAGATACACAAGAACAGACAATTGCTGTACCTCACTTTTTTTTATCTTTATTAACTTGAGTATTTCTTATTTACGTTTCAATTGTTATTCCCCTTCCCGGTTTCCAAGTCAACATCCCCCTAACCCCTCTTCCACCCCTTCTATATGGGCTTTCCTTTTCCATCCTCCCTCCATTACCACCTTCCCCCCCCAACAATCACGTTCACTGGGGGTTCAGCCTTGGCAGGACCAAGAGCTTCCTATTCATTGCTATTCATTGCTACCTATGGGGTTGGAGCCCAGAGTCAGTCCATGTATAGTCTTTGGGTAGTGGCTTAGTCCCTGGAAGCTCTGGTTGGTTGGCATTGTTGTTCATATGGGGTCTCGAGCCCCTTCAAACTCTTCCAGTCCTTTCTCTGATTCCTTCAATGGGGGTCCCGTTCTCAGTTCAGTGGTTTGCTGCTGGCATTCGCCTATGTATTTGATGTATTCTGCCTGTGTCTCTCAGGAGAGATCTACATCCGGTTCCTGTCCGTCTTCACTTCTTTGCTTCATCCATCTTGTCTAATTGGGTGGCTGTATATGTATGGGCCATACATATACATATGTATTGGTGTTCCTTCTGTCTCTGTTTTAATATTTGCCTCCCTATTCCCTGCCGAGGGTATTCTTGTTCCCCTTTTAAAGAAGGAGTGAAGCATTCGCATTTTGATCATCCGTCTTAAGTTTCATGTGTTCTGTGCATCTAGGGTAATTAAAGCATTTGGGCTAATAGCCACTTATCAATGAGTGAATACCATGTATGTTTTTCTGTGATTGGGTTACCTCATTCAGGATGATATTTTCCAGTTCCCTCCATTTGCCTATGAATTTCATAAAGTCATTGTTTTTGATAGCTGAGTAATATTCCATAATGTAGGTGTACCACATTTTCTGTACTTTGATCTCATTTTGTTGTCTAATTCCTCTGGATAGAAATCCAAGCACTATATTGAATAGGTAGGGAGAGAGTGAGAAGCCTTGTATTGTCCCTGATTTTAATGAGATTGTTTTGAGTTTCTCTCTATTTACTTTGATGTTCGCTATTGGTTTGTTGCATATTGCTCTTATTATAATTAGGTATGAATCTTGAATTCCTGATCTCTCATACTTTTATCATGAATGGGTTTTGTACTGTTTCAAAGGCTATTTCAGGATCTAATGAGGTGATCATGTGTGTTTTTTCTTTGAGTTTATTTATATAATGGATTAGATTGATGGATTTTCATACTATGAACCATCCCTGCATTCCTGGGATGAAGCCTCTTTCATCACTGTGGATGACAGTTTTGATTTATTCTTGGATTCAGTTTGTGAGAATTTTATTGATTTTTTTTTGCATTGAAATTTATGAGCGAAATTGGTCTGTAGTATCTTTGTTTGTTGGATCTTTTTGTGCTATAGGTATCAGTGTAACTATATCTTTATAGAAAGAATTGGGTAGTGTTTTTTTCTCTTTCTATTTTATGGAATAGTTTGAGAAGTATTGTATTAGATCTTCTTTGAAGGTCTGATAGAATTCTGCAGTAAAACCATCTGGTCATGGGCTTTTTCCTTTTTTGGCGCGGGGGGGTGCATCTAATGACTGTTTCTATTTCCTAGGGGGTTATGAGACTGTTTAGATGGTTTATTTGTTCTTGATTTAGACCTGGTATCTGTCTAGAAAATCATCCATTCTATCCAGGTCTTCATGTGTTGTTGAGTATAGGGTGTAGTAGTAGAATCTGATTATTTTTTTTTAATTTTCTCAGTTTCTGCTGTTATGTCTCCCCTTTCTTTCCTGATTTTGTTAATTTGGATACTGTCTCTGTGCCCTCTGGTTAGTCTAGCTAAAGATTTATCTATCTTGTGGATTTTCTCAAAAAAAAAAAAAAAGATCTCTTAGTTTTGTCGATTCTTTGTACAGCTAGTTTTATTTCTACTTGGTTGATTTCAGCCCTGAATTTGATTATTTCCTGTCATCTACTCTTGAGTGTGTTTACTTCTTATTGTTCTAGAGCTTTTAGATGAACTGTTAAGCTACTAGTGTATCATCTCTCCAATTTCTTTTTGGGGCACTCAGGGCTATGAACTTTCCTCTTAGCACTGCTTTCTTTGAGTCCTGTAAGTTTGAATATGTTTTGCATTTATTTTCATTGAATTCTACAGTCTTGTCTTTCTTTCTTCCTTTCTTTCTTCCTTTCTTTCTTTCCTTCTTTCTTTCTTTCTTTCTTTCTTTCCTTCCTTCCTTCCTTCCTTCCTCCTTCCTCCTCCCTCCTTCCTTCCTTCCTTCCTTCCTTCCTTCCTTCCTTCCTTCCTTCCTTCCTTCCTTTCTTTCTTTCTTTCTTTCTTTCTTTCTTTCTTTCTTTCTTTCTTTCTTTCTTTCTTTTCTTTTCTTTCTTTCCCTGACCAAGTTATCATTGAGTAGAGAGTTGTTCAGTTGCCATGTGTATTTGGACTTTCTGTTGTTTTTGTTGCTATTGAAGACCAGCTTTAGTCCGTGGAGTTTCAAAACAATACATGAAATTAATTCAATGTTCTTGTATCTGCTGAGATTTGTTTTATGTATGAGTATATGGTCGATTTTTGAGAAGCTATCATGAAGTGTTGAGAAGAAAGTGTATTCTGTTTTTTAGGGTGGAATGTTCTGTAGATATCTCTTAAATCCATTTGGTTCATAACTTCTTTTAGTTTCATTGTATCTCTCTTAAGTTTCTGTTTCTCTGATCTGTTGATTGGTGAGAATGGGGTGTTGAAATCTCCTACTATTATTGTGTGAGATTCAATGTTTGCTTTGAGCTTCAGTAATGTTTCTTTTACAAATGTGGGTGCCCTTCCATTTGGGGCATAGATGTTCAGAACTGAGTGTTCATCTTGGTGGATTTTTACTTTAAAAAGTATCAAATTGAGAAATATGGTGTAATTCTGATAGGACTGCCTTTATATTTTATCTTTTTTTCTTGCTGCTTTCAGTATTGTTTCTTTGTTCTTTACATTTGGTGTTTTAATTATTATTTGAAGAGAGGAATTTGTTTTCTAGTCTAATCTATTTCAGATTATGAAGGCTTCTTGTATGTTAATGGGCATCTCCTTTTTTTTAAATGTTAGGGACATTTTCTTATAATTTGTGGAGCTACTTACGGCTCCTTTGAGTTGTGAATCTTTATTGTCTTCTCTACTTATTATCCTTACTCTTGGTCTTCTTATTGTGTCCAGGATTTCCTGAATGTTTTGACTTAGCAGCTTTTTTCATTTTGCATTTTCTTTGACTATTGTGTCAATGTTTTCTATGGCATCCACTTCATCTGAGATTCTCTCTTTTATGCCTTATAATTATTTTAATCTATGACTCCTGATTTCTTTCCTAGGTTTTCTATATTCAGAGTTGTCCTTCTTTGTGGTTTCTTTATTGTTTCTATTTCCATTTTTAGATTATGGAAGGTTATGTTCAATTCTTTCAGTGTTTGGTTGTGTTTTCTTGTATTTTTTAAACGATTTATGTGCTTTCTCTTTAAGGGCTTCTACCTGTTTACTGGTGTTCTCCTGTATTTCTTGAAGAGAGTTATTTACATCCTTCTTAAAATCCTCTATCATCTTCATGAGATGTGATTTTAAATCATAATCTTGCTTTTCAGATATGTCAGTGTATCTAGGTCTTGCTGTGGTGGGAGAACTAGGTTCTAATGTTGCCAAGTCAATTGCTTTTTGTTGCTTATATTCTTGTGCTTGATTCTCACTATCTGGTTATCTGTAGTGTTTCTGGCCTCTTTGTCTCTGACCAGAGCCTTTCCTTTCTGTGAGCCTTTGATCTTGTGACCCTGTGATCCTGGATGTGTCAGAATACCTGGGAAATGGAGCTGCAACTGGAGTGTGGGTTTTGTGGGTTTGGGTCCAGTGCTTAGGCTCTGCTCCTGTCACAGGTGGAAACCTACAGGCCTTCATTAGTATTTAAATAGTGTTTTTCCCATAGTATACAACATGACAAATACCAAAGGAGAAAATAAAGCAGTATTAGTTTTTATTATTGTTAACTACATTTCTACCAGCTAGATCGTATATGTATAATTTAGTTAAATGTTTCTATGTGGAATTCCCCTCATCAGCTCTATCAAATATATTTCTGTGTAGATCTTCACTTTTGGCAATTTTTGAACAATAGATATGCTTTGATAATCTCACACCTTGTGAATAAAAACCATATGCTCATCCAGAAGAAAGTTGAAGACAACAAGGGTGAATATATTTTTATATATTTTGTAATATGTAAATATATCCATATATATGGTATTCTCATATATTATACATAATATATAATATTATCTTCCTAGATATGAGATTGTCATAATAAATCCATTATTATTTGTAATCAATCATATATGCTAAGGAAATGCAATCTTTTTAACAAATGACAAAAAGTTGTTGCTTTATCCAGAGGTTCCGTTAACAACTAACCAAAACCAAGAATAGAAACTTTTCATAAGAAATAAAAGATCAAAGTTAAAATCTCCATTAATCTATTGAAGAGCATGTCAAAGTACTTATAATCAGACTGGACTTTGTTGCAGTGTTGTTGTGCTCTGAGGATTTTCCCGGCTCCCTTCACAGATAATAGTGAGTCAAACTAGCAGAATCAACTAATAAATTTAAACATATATAAATAATTCCTGTGACTAGTTTCCTAAGAAATGATAAACTTCCTCTCATGTTCCAAAGAAACCTGGAACAAGTCTCCATCAATATTCTTGGCACATAAGGACTTCTCACCCTTATCCTAATACACTGGAAATCAGGTTCTCTACCCTTCCCCTGGCTTCTCTTGCCTATATAAATCTCCCATTTAGACCATGTGCTCTGCTCTTTTCTTCTCTTGGTTCTTGAATTCTCTCTTGATCCACTCACCCTCTCTCCCATTCTAAATTTTTCTTCCACTCTCTACTTTCGTGTTCAGATTCAGTCTTTTATATGCCTCTGGCTGAACTCTCCCTCATATCTACAATAAAAATATATCCTTCCCAACCATACCTAGGAATGGTCATATCCTCATTTTCATTCATTTTGAATGTTACTTGGTTAATTATGCTACAGATCTATGTCTTGCAATATATATATATATATATATATATATATATATATATATAAATTGCTATGTTTAGTAATGTGGCAGAATGACGCAGCAGCAGCAGCAGCAGCAGCAGCAGCAGCAGCAGCAGCAGCAGCAGCAGCAGCAGCAGCAGGGGAAGCCCTAGCAGTCCCATGCTGAGGCAACCCTTTTCTGTACAGCCACACAACAGGGGTAAGGGTTTTAGTATAAAATGAAGTTTATTGGGAACATGGGAAGGCAGATATGAAGGGAGTGGAGGAAGAGAAAGAAAGGAAACAAAGAAGGGCAGAAACAAAGAAGAGAGAAATAGAGGGTAAGAGGCCACCCATGAACAAGTGGAGAGAGAGACGAAGGGGGGATAGATGCCAATTTGAGAGAGAGAGAGAGAGAGAGAGAGAGAGAGAGAGAGAGAGAGAGATCAAATAGTCCTTTCATAGCAAGCCAGGTTAGAACCTGGCTGTTGCAAGATAAATGTTAGGCAGGGCCTAGAAGAAATTCTAACCATCATCAAGTATTGTGACATGAAATTATAAGTTTATCTATTATATGAATTAGAAAAACCAATAGTTATTTTATCAGCAAAATTCTAGTAGTAAAATAAACTATAGAATATTTACATACAGCAACATGTTCCTCAACAATTACCGAAATAATTTACAAAGAAGTTGGATATAATAAAGAATTTGTATATATCTGAAACGTCAGTTGTGAAAGAATACTCACAATGTTGGGCTTATTATTATTAGCTAATCTCTGTAAAGAATTCACAGAATTAAATTTGGAGAGTTAGTTCAGTGTCTAAGAGCAATTGTAGCTTTTCTAGAGGTCACAGATTCAGACACTGACAGTGACATAATGGCTTACAATTTTCTATACCTCTGGTTCCTGAGGATTCAAAATGACCTTGTAGCCCTGGTAAGCATCAAAGACACATGCAGCACATTTGCAGAGTGAGACAGAGTGCAGATACTTACAAAATAAAAGTTAAAAAATAAACTCTCTAAGAAAAAAACAACAAAGATAAAAATAACTACTAAAAAATCAAAATATAAGTAAAAAATTCTGGTAAGGAGTTTGGGGAAAAGGTAACTGTTATATATTGTTGATGGGAAGGTAAATTATTAATAGTGTAGTGACTACGGAGATCAAGCATTGAGGCTCCTTAAAAAATTAAAACTAAGTTGGTAGATAAGGAATTTTCTATTTAGTATATCAGGCCTGACCAGGCAACCTGAGTTAACTCTGAAGGGAAAGTATCAGGAATGTCTAGCAGATTGGAGACTATTTCAGAAATCAGACTCTTAATGTTCTTGCTAGATGAGCCATCTGTTAAAACATTCTCTTCAAAATTTCTGTGCTACATGAGATAAAAGTATCTTCAAAATCTTTATTCTGAACTCATATACACAGTAAAACTTGATGTTAAGTATTCTTTTCAATTTTTTAACAATTTGTGAATAAAAATACCATTTATCATTTGTTAATTTGAAAGTAGTCTCCATGTCTTTGATAAATTCTTCTTTACTGGTTTACCGAGCCTCTTGACTCTATGACGTGAGCTCATATCATTGTCTTGTTTGTTCTGTTGAGTGTTTTCCTTTTCAATTGCTCATTATTTTCAAAAGATTTTTGCATATTTATTTACATAGCCCTCTGCATGTGTCTATTCTGCAGCACGCTTGAGAATACTATTTTGCCTTGCTTTTAATTTTCCTTCCAATTTTATCACCACCTGCACTTCTTAAAATAAAATGGTAGTTTAGCTTCAAATGATAATAGGCCCTAAATTACTTAGAAACACTTTCTCATACTATTGCTTTTGTACTTCTAATTTCCACTGCACAGATTCAGTGATAGGCTTACTTGTTCTGGGCTCTTCACACTGCTGCCCCTTTCAGTCTTTATAAGACAAGTGTCTTATAAAATAGAATCTGATAATTCTGTCCTTTGCACACAGTTAGGCATATGCAAGTATAGATCTCAGATAGATGCTTGCAATTAAAAAGCAGCTTCCTGATTTTCTGTTTTCTTTTTTCATGCTTATCTTTGGTTTTCTTCACAAAAGCCCTACAAATTAAATTCTTTCAAAGAATATTAATTATGCCATCCAACTCTTATTTTTTCTATAGTAATCTATTAAAACTTTAGGAACTTGAGGTTACTTTATTAATTCATTTCCATATTCCTTTTTTCTTTCACAGCTTTTCTTCTTTTCCTAATCATAATCTTGCAACAGTTCTTAGAATTCAATTCTTGTTTCTTTTGCTTTCTGTTATCATAGTTTTGTTAGTTTTTGAAGCAAGGTGCCACTATATAGTGCATGTTAGCCTCCACATGGTATACTTTAATTTCTGTTTTTTTCAGTGATATGAATATACACATGTACAGTTTTAATTCACAACATGAATTTCTTATTTATATATTCTTTTTTAAGCATACTAGTTTAAGGTTATTTTCTGGAAATGTTTTTGTATTTGTTTTATGCATTTTATGGCTCATGAATGGGCCACAATTTTTGTTTGGTGTCTAAATGTTTGACATTTAAACTGATTGTTATCAGCAGCCAGATTCTGTTTCTTCCTAGAAAATCCCTAGAGAGAATGCTCCAGGCTAAAACTGTCACATTTAGTGATTCACAGAGTCTGGTGGAGTGGGAATGAAACTGGAACTGCGTAGTGGTTTGTAACCTCACTGTTTCTCTCTGACTTTACGTTACCTCAGTTCTGCGTCTAGTAAAAGTACTCTCCAAATTCTGAACTCTTCATTCTAGTGCTCAACACAATTTGATTTGTGTATCTTGGGGCAGTTGGAACTGTTCAACTTCTCTTGATTTGTGACCAATGACTTATAGAAGAAAATTATTATACACAACCTGATTGAGAATTGTCTGAGGGCATCTATTTAGATATGCCATGTCAAGGCTGCTAGCATATAGTCATAACCTTAGAGGTATCTGTTGCTTAGGCATCAATGTTTGTGGAGGATGAGGTGGGAATTCAGAATACAGGTTGTGGATGAAAAACCATACAAAACCATTTACTCACAGTAAATGGAACTTTAAGTAGGAATGAAATAAAAAAAATGCTTCCATCAGAAAGATAAGGTTATCTGAGGAAATATAGTAAGATTCATGAACACAGAATTTTAAAGTATTTTTAAAGAGGTTGTAAAGCTATCTTAGTGATTAGTCTCCCAGTGAATAGTACTGTGCCATTGAATTAGTATGAAATTTCATTATTTGATTCTATTTTAATATGTAGATATTCTACATTAATTTTCTGACATTCTTTTTTTAATTATTCTTGGAAATTTAATGTATTTACATTTCAAATGTTATCCCATTACCCCCCTCTCCTATACCCCCTTTCTCCTCCACTTGCTTCTATGAGGATTCTCCCACTCTGACACACCCACTCCCATCTCAACGCCCTGGCATTCCTCTACATTGGAGTATCACATCCTTCCAGGTCCAAGGGCCTTTCCTCCCACTGATGTCTAACAATGCCATCCTCTGCTACATATGAGGCTGGAGCCATGGATTCCTATATGTGTACTCATTGGTTGGTGGTTTAGTGCTTAGTAGCTCTGGTGGGGTCTGGTTGGTTGATATTGTTCTTGTGGGGTTGCAAACCACTTCAGGTCTTTCAGGTCTTTCTCTAACTCCTCCATTTATGTCCCCTTGTTCAGTCCAACAGTTACCTGCAAGGATTCTCTTGTGTATCAGTAGGGCTCTGGAAGACCCTCTCAGTGGACACCCATATTTAGCTCCTGTCAGTAAGCACTACTTGGCATCAGAAATAATGACAGGGTTTGACGGCTGCATATGGACCCCCAGGTAGGGCAGTCTGTAGATGACCTTTTCTTCTGTCTCTGCTCCACTCTTTTCCCATTTTTCCTCTCTTGAGCATTTTGTTCTCCCTTCTAAGAAGGAATGAAGCATCCACATTTTGGTCTTCCTTATTCTTGAGCTTCATAGTATCTGTGAATTATCCCTAAGTTATTCCAAGCATTTGGGCTAATATCCACTCATCAGTGAGTGCATACAATGTCTGTTCTTTTGTGACTGTGTTACTTCACTTAGGATGACATTTTCTAGTTCCATCCATTTGCCTAAAATTTCATGTAGTCATTGTTTTTAATAGCTGAGTAGTATTCCATTGTGGAAATGTATCACATTTTCTATATCCATTCCTCTGTTGAAGTACATCTGGATTCTTTCCACCTTCTAGCAATTATAAACAAGGCTGCTATGAACATAGTGGAAAATGTGTTTTTGTTTTATGTTGGATCATTTTTGGGTAAGTGCACAGAAGTGTCCAATTTTCTGAGGAACCACCAGACTTATTTCCAGAGTGGTTGATCAGTCAGTGTATAATACCACCAACAAAGGAGGAGTGTTCCTATTTCTCCACATCCTTGCCAGCATCTATTGTCACCTAGATTTTTATCTTAGCCATTTTGACTGGTATGAGGTGGCAATCAGGGTATTTTAATTTGCATTTCCCTGATGACTAAGGATGTTGGAAATTTCTTTAGGTGCTACTCAGATATTCCATTTTCCTCAGTTGAGAATTCATTATTTAGTTCCATACCCCATTTTTTAATAGTATTATTTGATTCTCTGTAGTCTAACTTCTTGAGTTCTTTGTATATATTAGATATTAGCCCTCTATCTATGTAGGATTGGTAAAGACATTTTCCCAATCTGCTGGTTATAGTTTTGCCCTATTGATATTGTTCTTTGCCTTATAGAAGATTTCAATTTTATGAAGTCTCATTTGTTGATTCTAGATCTTAGAGCATAAGCCTTTGGTGTTCTGTTCAGGAGAATTTCTCCTGTGTTTGAGCATCTTTCTCACTTTCTCTTATATTAGTTTCAGTGTATCTGTTTTTTTGTGGAGGTCTTTGATCCACTTGTACTTGAGCTTTGTACAAGGAAGTAAGAATGGGTCAATTTCCCCACAGTGCTGGCATAATTCTTGTTTTCTATACTATCACCTATAAAAAAATTACTTAGGGTTTCATTAACCTTTTCTATATCAGTAGAAAAAGAAGCTCTCTGATACAAGCTGGCTCAATTCTCATTTTTTAAGTCATTACCTAGAAAATATCATTTTTTATTCCAATATGAAAAATTTCAGTTAGTGTCAGATAAGAGATTTTTAACCATACTTTTCATTTTAAGATAAGACATTATTAAAATGCTAAGTCATGTAATAAGAAAAGAACCTGCTAAGGACCAGGCCCCTATTACTGGAAAAAGATTGTAAGAATTCTCTTTCTAATTGTCAAAGTTACTGAAAAGTGCCACATGAGGTCTGATTCTCAGCCAAACACAAGACTCTGGGAAGAGAGTCCATTGCTGGAAGCTCCACAGGTGTCATTTTACTTATTACAGTTTACATAAAAGTTACACAGAAGAAAAACATTACCAGTTAGATTTATCTGGGAACACTACTGTTGGAAAAGATGTCTAGGGCCTAGCATAGCCAATCTCCATCATAGTCAGTGACTCTGCATAACCTGCACCTTGAAGAAAAGGACACATTATATTTTAAATGGCTCTACAGAACACGTATTATAGTACTTTAGCAAAATCACATTCTTCATCACCAGAAAGCTAATTAGATTTATCTATATATTATAAGTGTTCATGGAAAAAGTTCACTTTTTATCATGCAAACTTAGTCCACTCTGCCACAAATAAAAACAAATGATAATAGTGCTGAAAGTGATGCTCCTTATGACAGGAATTCCAACTGTATATGTTCTGGTCAATGCAGATCAGATACCAAATACCATATACCAAAAACATTATTCAATATAATGGGTATTAGTATCTGAAAATTATAGAAACAATATAAAGATCTGGTTATTTTGAGAATACTGTGATATAATTATTTGCCCCTGGCTGATCTGTCAGCATTGATATTAATTTGCCTTATTTCTCACACAAGATGAAGGTGAAACTGGACTCCATTTGTGGTATGGTAGTTAAAAATTTTCAGGCTATGAGTTGAGTGCATTTCTTGGTGTCAGAAAAGGAGGCTCAAGCACCTCCACCCTCACTGGTAACGCTTGCTCTATACAGCTTTTTTTTTTTTTTTTATTATTAACTTGAGTATTTCTATTTTACATTTTAGTGTTATTCCCTTTCCAGTTTCCGGCCAACATGCCCTAACCCCTCTCCCTCCCTTCTTATGGTTGTTCCTCCCCAACCTCCCCCCATTAATGCCCTCCTCCAACAATCACGTTCACTGAGGGTCAGTCTAGTAGGACCCAGGGCTTCCCCTTCCACTGGTGATCTTACTAGGATATTCATTGCTACCTATGAGGTCAGAGTCCAGGGTCATCCATGTATAGTCTTTAGGTAGTGGCTTAGTCCCTGGAAGCTCTGGTTGCTTGGCATTGTTGTCCATATGGGGTCTCGAGCCCCTTCAAGCTCTTCCAGTTCTTTCTCTGATTCCTTCAAAGGGGGTCCTGTTCTCAGTTCAGTGGTTTGCTGCTGGCATTCGCCCCTGGATTTGCTGTATTCTGGCTGTGTCTCTCAGGAGCGATCTACACTTCTGCACTTCTTTGCTTCATCCGTCTTGTCTAATTGGGTGGCTGTATATATATGGGCCACATGTGGGGCAGGCTCTGAATGGGTGTTCCTTCTGTCTCTGTTTTAATCTTTGCCGCTCTATTCCCTGCCAAGGGTATTCTTGTTCCCCTTTTAAAGAAGGAGTAAAACATTTACATTTTGATCATCCGTCTTGAGTTTCATGTGTTCTGTGCATCAAGGGTAATTCAAGCATTTGGGCTAATAGCCACTTATCAATGAGTGCATACCATGTGTGTTTTTCTGTGATTGGGTTACCTCACTCAGGACGATTTTTTCCAGATCCAAACATTTGCCTATGAATTTCATAAAGGCATTGTTTTTGATAGCTGAGTAATATTCCATTGTGTAGATGTACCACATTTTCTGTATCCATTCCTCTGTTGAAGGGCATCAGGGTTCTTCCAGCTTCTGGCTATTATAAATAAGGCTGCTATGAACATAGTGGAGCACGTGTCTTTTTTATATGTTGGGGCATCTTTTGGGTATATGCCCAAGAGAGGTATAGCTGATCCTCAGGGCAGTTCAATATCCAATTTTCTGAGGAACCTCCAGACTGATTTCCAGAATGGTTGTACCAGTCTGCAACCCCACCAACAATGGAGGAGTGTTCCTCTTTCTCCCCATCCTCTCCAGCATTTGCTGTCACCTGAGTTTTTGATCTTAGCCATTCTTACTGGTGTGAGGTGAAATCTCAGGGTTGTTTTGATTTGCATTTCCCTTATTATTAAAGATGTTGAACATTTCTTTAGGTGTTTCTCAGCCATTCGGCATTCCTCAGCTGAGAATTCTTTGTTTAGCTCTGAACCCCATTTTTTTTTCCGGAGCTGGGGACCGAACCCAGGGCCTTGCGCTTGCTAGGCAAGCGGTCTACCGCTGAGCTAAATCCCCAACCCCTGAACCCCATTTTTTAATAGGGTTATTTGTCTCCCTGGGGTCTAACTTCTTGAGTTCTTTGTATATTTTGGATATAAGGCCTCTATCTGTTGTAGGATTGATAAAGATCTTTTCCCAATCTGTTGGTTGATGTTTTGTCCTAACCACAGTGTCCTTTGCCTTACAGAAGCTTTGCAGTTTTATGAGATCCCATTTGTCGATTCTTGATCTTAGAGCATAAGCCATTGGTGTTTTGTTCAGGAAATTTTTTCCAGTGCCCATGTGTTTGAGATGCTGCCCTAGATTTTCTTCTATTAGTTTAAGTGTGTCTGGTTTGATGTGGAGGTCCTTGATCCACTTGGACTTAAGCTTTGTACAGGGTGATAAGCATGGATCAATTTGCATTCTTCTACATGTTGACCTCCAGTTAAACCAGCACCATTTGCTGAAAATGCTATCTTTTTTCCATTTGATGGTTTTGTCCCTTTGTCAAAAATCAAGAGCCCATAGGTGTGAGGGTTCATTTCTGGGTCTTCACTTCTATTCCATTGGTCTATCTGTCTGTCTCTGTACCAATACCATGCAGTTTTTATCACTATTGGTCTGTAATACTGCTTGAGTTCAGGGATAGTGATTCCCCCTGAAATCTTTTTATTGTTGAGGATAGTATTAGCTATCCTGGGTTTTTTGTTTTTCCAGATGAATTTGCAAATTGTTCTGTCTAACTCTTTGAAGAATTGGATTGGTATTTTGATGGGGATTGCATTGAATCTGTAGATCGCTTTTGGTAAAATGGCCATTTTTACTATATTAATCCTGCCAATCCATGAGCATGGGAGATCTTTCCATCTTCTGAGGTCTTCTTCAATTTCTTTTTTCATAGTCTTGAAGTTCTTATTGTACAGATCTTTTACTTGCTTGTTTAAAGTCACACCGAGGTACTTTATATTATTTGGGACTATTATGAAGGGTGTCGTTTCCCTAATTTCTTTCTCGGCTTGTTTCTCTTTTGTGTAGAGGAAGGCTACTGATTTATTTGAGTTAATTTTATACCCAGCCACTTTGCTGAAGTTGTTTATTAGCTTTAGTAGTTCTCTGGTGGAACTTTTGGGATCACTTAAATATACTATCATATCATCTGCAAATAGTGATATTTTGACTTCTTTTCTGATCTGTATCCCCTTGACCTCCTTTTGTTGTCTGATTGCTCTGGCTAGAACTTCAAGAACTATATTGAACAAGTAGGGAGAGAGTGGGCAGCCTTGTGTAGTCCCTGATTTTAGTGGGATTGCTTCAAGTTTCTCTCCATTTAGTTTAATGTTAGCAACTGGTTTGCTGTATATGGCTTTTACTATGTTTAGGTATGGGCCTTGAATTCCTATTCTTTCCAAGACTTTTATCATGAAGGGGTGTTGAATTTTGTCAAATGCTTTCTCAGCATCTAATGAAATGATCATGTGGTTTTGTTCTTTCAGTTTGTTTATATAATGGATCACGTTGATGGTTTTCTGTATATTAAACCATCCTTGCATGCCTGGGATGAAGCCTACTTGATCATGGTGGATGATTGTTTTGATGTGCTCTTGGTTTCGGTTTGCCAGAATTTTATTGGGTATTTTTGTGTCGATATTCATAAGGGAAATTGGTCTGAAGTTCTCTTTCTTTGTTGGGTCTTTATGTGGTTTAGGCATAAGAGTAATTGTGGCTTTATAGAAGGAATTCGGTAGTGCTCCATCTGTTTCAATTTTGAGGAATAGTTTTGATAGTATTGGTATGAGGTCTTCTATGAACGTCTGATAGAATTCTGCACTAAACCCGTGTGGACCTGGGCTCTTTTGGTTGTGAGACCTTTAATGACTGCTTCTATTTTCTTAGGAGTTATGGGGTTGTTTAACTGGTTTATCTGTTCCTGATTTAACTTCGGTATCTGGTATCTGTCTAGGAAATTGTCCATTTCCTGCAGATTTTTAAGTTTTGTTGAATATATGCTTTTATAGTAAGATCTGATGATTTTTTGAATTTCCTCTGAATCTGTAGTTATGTCTCCCTTTTCATTTCTGATTTTGTTAATTTGGACACACTCTCTGTGTCCTCTCATTAGTCTGGCTAAGGGTTTATCTATCTTGTTGATTTTCTCAAAGAACCAACTTTTGGTTCTGTTCATTCTTTCTATGGTCCTTTTTGTTTCTCCTTGGTTGATTTCAGCTCTGAGTTTGATTATTTCCTGCCTTCTACTCCTCCTGGATGTATTTGCTTCTTTTTGTTCTAGAGCTTTTAGGTGTGCTCTCAAGCTGCTGACATATGCTCTTGGATCAATGGGAACAAAAGCAATACATTGACTAATGAAAATAGAGTAAGTAAGTAAGTAAGTAAGTAAGTAAGTAAGTAGTTACCTTCTTCTTTATAGATAAATCATGAAGTTTGTTTAATACTTGATATTAATTACTTTCTAGGTATAAAAATGTGAAAAGACACACAGTTGTCATGTAAATATTCTATCTTTGGGCTACATCTGTTAGAGCCCCACAGTGCTGGCATAATTCTTGTTTTCTATACTATCACGTATAAAAAAATTACCTATGATTCCAAAATGAAGATTATAGTGCCAGATAAAATACCTTTAATCATATATCTCATTTTGAGATAAGACAATATTTAATATGTTAAGCAATTGAATAAGAAAAATAAACTGGCAAGGGCCAGGCTCCTGTTATAAGGGAAAGTTTATAAGAATTATCTTTCTAATTGTCAACATTACTGAAAATGCCACATGAGGTCTGATTCTCAGCCCAATACAACACTCAGGGGGAAGAGATTCCATTTCTAGAATCTCCATAGCTGTTATTACTTATTACAGTTTCCATGAAAAGCTTCACAGAAGGAAAACTATGCCACTCTGGTGTAAAATCCCATTACTTACTTCCTGTTTAAATGGTTTCTGAACATGGAGAAAGGTGACTATCACAGTCTTATTGTCTACCTTCTCAGATTAACTACTAATTACTTATTTCTTCTTTTTGATCCATCTATCTCCTCCTTGCTTCTCCTAGACCAAGTCAGTTTGGGTACCTAACCATTAAAATTATTTGCAGAAAGACAGACACAGACATGTCAAAGCAAGCTGTCATATGTTACTCTGATTTCATGTGTGTTGACACCTATTTCAAATACGGTTACTTCTCTCTACAGAAAGCAGGGAATTAACCTTGACATGGTTTCTCTTTTTCCATCCCCTTCTGTTTCTTAATTTGCTGATTCATATGTCAGTCTGATACAGCAGCCTTCTTCTTGACTTTAGCCTCTAGAACCTAAATACAAGCTCTTAGATATCCATTCTCTGACTCTACCACCTGCAAACAAACAGATAAGCTGTATTGTCTATGTCTGGGTGTAACCACATAACTGATGCCTACCTGCTCTAAGCCCTTAATGAGAACCCCTAATGGAAATTTGCTTGGTAAATTCCTTAGGTTCTCTAGTTCTATTTCTTCACAGGTCCTTGACCTTGTCTTGCCTTATGTCATGACCGGTATCCTTTCCCTTTGGCACAGGAAGTGTACTTTTCTTTTTGTGGCATCTGCAAGTAATAAACTATCTCTGTATTTTATTGTATTGCTTTTTCTATATCTCACTCAGACAAATAGACCCATACCCAGTATCTCTACTAGTCAGGACTCTCCTGGACAGAGGATATTCAGTAGTTATAAACTACATAGGTTGGACATGAGCTGAGGTGAGTTTTATATTCCTCTCATATATCAACATTTGGAACATATACTTGGGCATTAGGCTGTCTACCAGGATGAAGAAGGATTTGTGAAAAGAATATTGTAAACATCTCCCATCAAATCACTACAAAGTCTTCTGGGCAGATTTACAATTTATAACCACTGTTGTGAGAGATATCTTAATACTAATTGGAAAATAATATAATGCTCACCTATCAAATAGTAGCTTTTTTAAAAATAACCTTGACAGCTAACTAGAGTAGTTTTCTCATTATCAAATCTTATGTTCTGTGGTTCTGGTTACTTGTATACAGTCATTATTGAAGGGATTAATGGAAATTTCCAGAAATCATCAATTCGTATTTCATTTGTTAATAGCATAATGAAACTGTCTACCACTCTGTGCTATCCATACTGGATGTCAATTGTCTATGTACGGTGTATTCATACTTCATTTATCAGTGTGAGGAGAGAGAGTGAGGTAAGATGGGCACACACTCACTTAATTTTTGACACTGCTATGTATGCTTTCCTACTTTACGAATGAAATTTTAAGCAAATATATTTATAGAGACTAAAATATGAATCTGTAAGGGTTTGATATCCCAGTGATTCTACATACCCATCTGGGCCATGTGTGTATATATACAGTCTTCCCCATTTCAAAATTGTTCCTTCATATTTTGACATGAGTTTGCCACTTAGTCTGTTCCCTCTGCCACTGGTAGGTAATAATGTTCATGGGGAACTCTTCTAAGCCCCTCATCATTCCTATCCTGCAGGGTTAGCATAAGATCTGGCACATAGTCGACCCTTTATGTTTACTGAGTGAATAACATTAGAAAGGAGTATTCATTTATTAGTCTGAAAGGGATATAGCACCTACTATCTAAGACCTGAATAATAAAGTCTAGCTGATAAAATGTGTGAATTTTCACTCAAATACTATTATCAGAACACTACTAAATATTCTTTTCACAACAAGTTAATAAAGCCTTACTCTGAAATCCAACATCATCTAGCAAAGTTAACTACCAATGAGCTAACATCACTGTAGTGTGAATAAGTTAAAAGAACCAGGCAAAGGGCTTTATTCATTCCATTGTATGGGAAAGAGTAAAATGAATTTAGTGAGCATTAGTTACCAATTTGCCTGAGCCTGGTGACACAGTACACTTATATACAGGGAACTGTATAAAGAAAATATATTTTCAGGGGATAGCAGAAGCTTGAGATAATTCAGGGGTAAGGGCTCAGAGCTCAGACAGCTACATGATGAGGACAGTATTTCTGAACATCTGTAGAGGATATCATAGATATCTGTAATGTGATCTACTCTGCATTCAACACCAGCCTCAATAAAGCATCCAGGGCCGATATTTCAAAGTACATCCTGTTTTAAAGGTCTGGAAACATCTTATGCTATGCAGTTTCTTTTTAAGTTGCTTTCTCAGAATATTCTAGTTATTGTAAAAAGAAGTTTTATATGTATGAGTGTTTTGCATAAATGTATGTGTGCATGCACTGTGCATGCTTGGTAGACAGCTTTGGGCATTGGATTCCCTGAAACTAGAATTATTGATGTTTTGATCCAGTATATGGCACTGGGAATTAAACCCGCATCCAGTATAAGAGCAACAAGTGTGCTTAACTACTAAACACTTTAGTCCTTGAGAAGAACAAATGAAGCAGAGGTAGAACTGTGTTAGCCACCAGAACAGGGGTCAGGCAGAGGCTGTGTCAGGCTGGACACTAAGAATGTTTCCTGTTATAAAAGTAACTATAAATAAAAAAAAGAATATCTGAGATGCATGGAGATTGAGATGATTTAGAGAAAAATCCTTCATTCACAATATAGGTCAAAGCAGAGGACACTGAGCCAGACATAGCTGGAGATTTAAAAGCATTTTTTTTTATAAAGAGCAATAACTTTCATCAAGGTAAACTCTGAAAAACATTCTCAAATGCCGAAAGTAGGAATTTCAAAGATGCTATTCCATCAGAATATGTTTCTGAGAGAAAAGTTGGCTTGACTCTCTCTCTAAAATTCTTTCACTTAGTTTTCAATGTTGACTTTGTACGATGTCTGACCAGAACTTGTTCCTCATTGGGAGTGTTCAAATTGCAGCAGAGGTTTGATGCTCTCAATTCCAAAGGAATCCCTCATGGAGACAAGATATGGTAAACTTTAGATTCTATTAACAACAGAGGGGCACACACACACACACACACACACACACACACACACACACAAACATAGAGAAGGAGAGGAAGAGGGAGAGGGAGAGGGAAAGATACAGACAGAGAGACACAGACAGACAGTAACAGACAGACACACAGAGAGAAAGACAGAAAAAAAGAAGCTATCATGAATAAACAACAAGATAACAGCAGTGATTTTGATCCCTGCCTTGGAGATGTCACCAGGCAACTATGCAATGTCACACAACTGTAGACTACTGACTTAAACTGGCAAACTCAATTACTTTCTGAAGAGCTTTCTGTCTGATTATGATATAACAAATGTTGCTTGGCTCTTACAATGAATAAATACATTTATTATTAATGTTTTTGAAATAAATTAAAAATAAATACAGTTTTTAAAATTGAAATTATATTTTTTAGGTTTTTTTTTTGTTTTGGGTTTTTTTTTGTTTTGTTTTGTTTTTTACTTTTTAGCTATTGGTTCTTTGTGAATCTCACATTAACTATCCCAATTCCACTCATCTCTCCCTTCTCCCATACCTACCTTCCACTCCTTAGAACTTTTAACCCATCAATGAAAAAAAAAAAACTCATTATGGAAGCTGTGGAATGTCAGAGTGTGTCCCGTGGTATACCCTTTTGTCCACACTTTTTTACTCATAAATATTCATTGCAGTGACTTGTTTGTCTGGTATGATGCCCCTGGTTTGTTTATCTGTCGATACTAGAATATCACTGGATTATTGCCCTGTGTCATAGACATTCTGTAGTTTTGGATCTGGAGAACAGGCCCCTTCATACATTTCTGCAGTTTATCAATGACACCCCATGCCCCTCCCAGGTTCAAGGCAAAGCCCTGGATCTGGGTTTGTGAGGTAGCTGTGCTGGTCAGCCTTCTGGATCTCCTTCTCTCATACTCTGGGTCCAGCTCACCAGCAACCTCACCCCTACCAGGTTTACCTTGCTGCCCAAGCAAGCTGGAAGACCCATTCTCCAAACTTTTGCAGCTGGTGATAGACATTGCCAGTTCTCCCATTCTCAAGAACTGGGGCCAACCCTTCTGTTTACCATAGATAGTGATAGATTAGGGAGGAGAAGAGGGCATCTCTCTTTTCCTTGTCAGACTGGCCACTACCTAGCAGAAAAGAAGCAGGGCTGGCTTTCATTCATTCATGTCCTTGTCCTGATTCACCTGAAACTCCCAAATCCAGGGTCAATCCTAGTGTGCTGCCCAGGTCAGATACAAAGTTTGCTCTCCCATGTGCTCAACTGGTGAGAGTCAGGGACAGCTCTCCTGTTGTCATGACCCCAGGGCTTGGTCTCCCACCTGTCACAGGTAGTGAAGGATGACAGAGGAGGAGGGTATCTCTTCCTCTTCCATGATGAGATTTCATTTTGTTTTGTGGTTGAATAGTATTCCATGGTGCGCATATGACCCACTCTTTATTGATTCATCTGTAGATGTATTAATCAGGCTTTGCCCATTTTTAGCTATTCTGAATAGAACAGCAATACATGTGGGAATTCATGTGCCCCTTTGACAGATTGATTTCATTTTCTGTATATTATATGTTAGTTGCAGTTTCCAGATAGCACAGAAGTTCTCCCTGTTATATTTTTTGAGGAATATCCATATTGGATTTAGAAGAAAATGTAAGCATGCGAAGCTGTACTAGAAAAAGGAATATACGAGCACAGCTTACTATAAAAAACAGCTGGCAAACTTGAAAAAGATTGAAATACCAGTTTTAGAAATAAGACATCTGTTTAGTATTTTATTTTTATTTTGCAAATTATAACTGCTTAATTTCCCACTTTCTTTTCCTCACTCCATCCCTTACCTTGGCAACTTCTGGCTTTCTTTCAAGTTCACGAGCTCTTTTTCTTTAACTGTTGTTAAATACTTCAAAATAAATAAATGCAAACTGTTCAGCTCATAAAAGGTTATAAACACACACACACACACACATACACACACACACACACACAGAGGGGGTATCTCAGTCTTGACTACTTAGTATTGGATAATTAATTGAGGAATCTTTATAAACCAGCAAAATTCCTGCTTATTCAAAATATTTTTCTTATATTTATATATAAGTACAGTTCTCACTTCTCATCAATAAAATTCTCTTTGCAACAGATAGAGACTATTAGAGAAAACCCTTGGTCAAAGTGCAGAGATTTTTCACAAGTGGATTGTGTACAAGCATAAAACAAAATGAAATCCCATCATTGATAGAACTGGAAGTCATTATGGTATGTTAAATTAGCCAGATGGAGACAAATACCCCAATTCTACATAATATCTATACATATTGGATATGAGCCTGTGTAGTACTCAGTCCAACTGATAAATCTACAGCACAGTTCTTACAGTTGAGGCTAGGGGATCAATGAATTGGTCAGGCAGAAAAATTATAATAAGCAGAAGACCATGAAGTTTGCTGTCAAATGAAACATTTATATTGGAATGAAACATAAGTGTGCATAGATATGCATAGGTACACATGTAGTGGGATACACATGAAAGGAGAAATGGGCAACTGAAGGAAAAACATTCTTACACTCTAGGAAGATGGAGAAAATATGGAGGAAAATGAAAAATCTGCAGATTTTTATTTACCCTTGATTTATATTTTTGAAATAGGAAATATGAAGAATGAAAGAGTTGTAAAATATAAAAATATGGAAATGGGGAAATATCTAACTTTCACTACAGGAAGTTTAAGGAATAAAGAATTTTTAAAAATATGTTCAATACACGAAGAGGAAATGAAGGTAGAGGATGGATTTCAAAAGCATCCATAAGGTCACTGTTCCACTGCCCCCATCCTGGCACATCTGAAGAATGTGGGTCTTGAGGGACAGGGCAATCCACATGAGAAACAGGTAAGAGAGAATTTGAATAAGCCTTCCTTTCCAAAGTGGTGGAATAGAGATAGTTTTGGACAAATATAACTGACATATTGCCAAAAGATACCATCTAAGTAAATTTATACAGCCCTAGACATAGGTGTATATGGGTACCACAGACAGCAAAAAATGTTGAGCAGTTATTTTACACCAAGAAGTTTTCTAAAGCATATTTATATCTTATATTGACTGCAAGCCTCACTACTGCCCTTATGAATATGATCTGAAGTGGAAATTTATGGTTTCTTTGGAAAGTTGGATATATCGATAAGTGGAATACTTTGTTGAAGCAGACTCAGGGGAGAGGATGTTTAACTAACGTAGACACATGAAGGAATGTTTCGGAAAGTTTACACAGGTAAAAGGTTGTTTTGCTAAAGCAAGCATGTGAAAGGATATGTGATGAAGGTTTCTTTGCTAACAACAGGCTTATATCAGTCCACCTTACATTGTTCAGTTGAGCTCCTTTTCTCAGGGCTCCACAAAGAGAAACATACCAAGAAACTTCTGGTGGTGTTCTTGCAGTTTCTTGATGCATCTGAAGATTCAGGCCCATTGGCAGAGTGATGTCAGCTGATACAGACTCATGTGGAGTTTTAGTTAAGACAGACTCACATGGCTAAAGCAAGACACATGGTAAGGCAAGACCCAAGGGAGGACACATGATGTTTGGAAGGAGTATCAATAGGACTCAATGGACAACACCAGGGACTTGGTTGCATAGCCAGCTTTGCAACAGTTTGTTGGTCTTGAGTTTTTGCTGAGAAAGGCAGTGCAGAATTCTCCTGCTGACTGGCATTGATTTGGCTGAGACCTGGCTCTTTGTCCTTGGTTGTAAAACTATTGCTGATTTATGTGTGGTATCCAGATACTACTGAACTGGACTGCTGGAGTATCTGTGAAGTGTTTGTTAGTGGATCAAGATAACACTGCTGTCTCCTGTGAACTAAACTGCTCATTTCCTGACAAAGCAAATAGAATTTACTCCAGAGAACAATTTCTAAACAGGTACACTTCCCCTATATCCTAATAACCTTACTTTTCTACTACCTCTGGTAGGTGATGGACTATAAGTGAGGTTAAAGGATTTAAGAACCCTGATTAAAATTAGGGTTAAGAAAAATTTAAGACTCTGATGGTCCTATTATTAACTAGTGTCATAGTACCAAGAAAGTGTTCATGAACCCCAAAAGACCAATCAGGGGCACACTGGATGCAACCAAACCAGGGATTTGTTTAGAGCTAGCCCAGGCTTACCTTAACACTGTTCCACAGGACGGTTTTGGTGGAGGATAAACCCTGAACATTCATCAAGATGAGGTTTTATAGAAAGCAGCAAGGGAGGGGTTTTCCTAGCCTACCAAGCATCTAATTTGAGTTCTACTGTGGCCTTTAGCATAATTGGCTGTTGCTGGGAACCAAACCATAAGCTTAATTTCTAACTTCTTCCTAATTGGTAGTTGTTAGGGAGAGCATAGGCTTGTGGGGTGTTTACCTGAAATCACTGGATTTGTTGGGGGAGATTTACCTGGAATCTTGTGGTCTTGTGGGGTTTGCCTAGAAACGGGAGCTAGGCTAGAGTTTTGTTGGGGGATATCTTGGAAAGTAATGTTAGATCCAGGCCTTGACTTCCAACATAGGCCAGGTTCTCTAAGATGGACTCTGAACCCAGAAATTTGGTTTCTCAGTGTAAGTTGACTAGGAGGACATTGTGTATTGTGACTCAGGTGGGCAGATGCCAGCCATGCTGTCTGCTAACAGCCCTGTTGTGGTAAATAGTAGACACTGACTTTTGAAGGTAGACTATTAAGACTATTAAATCTACACTTTGAAAAATAATGAACATATTAATAGAAAAATGTTAGAAAATGACAAATAAATCTAGCTCACTAGAATTGTGACATATACACTTAATCTTAAGTGTTACATATGTTAAACTAATTGTAAAAAGACACACACAGAATAAGTTCCCAAGCATGCCAAACAAATAAAAATACTGAATAATAAGAGGAAATAGGTCAGTTAAAGTGGAACTAAGAAAGCAAACAAAATATTATTAGAGCAACCAGAAAAATGAGGTAAGTCAAGTACACTATTATTCACAGCAAATTTTAATGGCATTATACACTTCATTTTTTTAATATAAGGATTATCAAGTGAAGCTAAGATTTTTGCTTACAAGAGACACATTCAAATGTAAAGTGAAGAAAACTCATAACCTACAGATACTTAAAATAAATCAAATAGTTATGCCCTCATTAAAAGAAAGTTCAAGTGTAACCACTCACAATGAGAAAGGCAGTCATCTCATTATAGTAAAGCCTCTGATATTGAAAAGGTCCGTGCCAGGCACAAGCTTCATGTTGTAGGATATCTGGATTGGAGTCTGTGGCAGGAGAGTGACTTCAAAGCTTGTCTGTGCTATATAGTAAGTTACATGTAAGTTGGAATACAGCAGAATCGTAACCAAAAAAAAAGTACAATAATTCCAAATCTGTGCAACAGAGTTTCCAAACATACAATAAAAATCAGATTTATTACGAGTGTTCGAAGATGAACAATCATTGTGGGCAATATTGACACCCCTCTTCTCACAGCATCTAAAATGTCAAGTAAAAGAGTAAATATGAACATGAAGATTTGGTAAGCTAAGTACAAAACTCTAACACATGCAATTGACATAAACAAGATATTGAATACTTTCCTGTCCCTATTTTTTTTGTATCTGTGTCATTCTCTCTTTTCTTTTATTGGAAAATTTTAATTTACATGTAAAATGTTATCCCCTTTCCCAATTTCGCCTCTGGAAACCCCCGTCCCATCCCTCCTCCCCCTGCTTCTGTGAGGGTACTAAACCACACACTGAATACCTACTCTGTCCCACCCAAGCCCAGGCATTACCCTACACTGAGCCTTCACAGGACCAATGGCCTCTGCTACATATGTAGCTGGAGCCAAGGATCGTTCCATGTATATGTATCCATTCCTCTGTTGGTTGATGGTTTAGTCTCTGAGAGCTCTGGGGATGTTTGCTTGGTTGATATTGTTGTTTTGCCTGTAAGGCTGCAAAACCCTTCAGGTCCTTCAGTCCTTTCTCTGAATTCTCAATTGGGGACCATGTTCTTAGTCCAGTGGTTGGCTTCAAGCATTCACTTCTGCATTTGTCAGGCACTGGCAGAGCCTCTTCAGAGACACCTATATCAGACTCCTGTCAGCATGCACTTCTTGGCATCCACAATAGTATCTGTGTGACTGTGTATGGAATGGCTACCAGGGTTGGGGGCGGGCAAGTCTCTGGATAGCTTTTCTCCAGTCTCTGCTCCACGCTTAGTCTATATATTTCCTCGCATGAGTATTTTGTTCTTCCTTCTAAGAAGGACTGAAGCATCCACACGTTGGTCTTCCTTCTTTTTGAACTCTATCTGGTCTGTAATTATACTTGTGTATTATGAGATTTTGGACTAAAAATCCACTCATCAGTGAGTACATTCCATGTGTCTTCTTTTGTGATGAAGTTACTTCATTCAGGATGACATTTTCTAGTTCCATCCATTTGCAAAGAAGTTCATGAAGTCACTGTTTTTAATAGTAAAGTAATACACCATTGTGTAAATGTATCACATTTTATGTATCCATTCCTCTGTTGAATGACACCTGGGTTCTTTCCAGCTTCTGGCTATTATAAATAAGGCAGCTCTGAAGGTAGTGGAGCACGTGTCCTTTTTATATGTTGGAGCATCTTTTGGGTGTATGCCCAGGAGAGGTATAGTTGGGTCCTCAAATAGAACTATGTCCAGTTTTCTGAGAAACTACTAGACTGACTTCCACAGAGGCTGTACCAGTTTGCAATCCCACCAACAGTGTAGGAATGTTCTCCTTTCTCCACATTCTCTCCAGCATCCATTGTCACTTGAGATTTTAAACTTAGCCATTCTCACTGGTGTAAGGTAGAATCAAAGTATTGTTTTGATTTGCATTTCCCTGATAACTAAGGAGGTTGAACATTTCTAAGGTTGCTTCATAGCCACTCAATATTTCTCAGTTGAAAATTCTTTGTTTAGGTCTATACCCCATTTTTAATAGGGTTATTTGATTCTCTGGAGTCTATCCTCTTGAGTTATTAGATATTAGCCCTCTGGCAGATGTAGGATTGGTAAAGATCTTCTCCCAATCTGCTGGTTGCTGTTATGTTCTGTTGACAGTGTCCTTTGCCTTACAGAAACTTTTCCATTTTATGAGGTCCCATTTGTCTATTGTTGATCTTAGCGGATAAGCCATTGGTGTTCTGTGCAGGAAATTTCCCCCCCTCTTCCCCACTTTTGCTTCTATTCCTTTCAGAGTATCTGGATTTATGTGAAGGTCTTTGATCCACTTGGACTTTTTACAAGGTGATAAGAATGGATCAATTTGAATTCTTTTTCATGATAATCTCCAGTTGAACCAGCATCATTTGTTGAAAATGCTGTCTTTTTTCCACTGGATGGTCGTAGCTCCTTTGTCAATGATCAAGTGACCGTAGGTGTATGGAATCATTTCTGGATCTTCAATTCTATTCCATTCATCTTCCTGCCTATCTCTGTACCAATAACATGCAGTTTTTTTTTTTACCACAATTGCTCTGTAATACACCTTGTGGTCAAAGATGTTGATTCCTCTAATAGTTATTTTATTGTTGAGAATAGTATTCACTATCCTGGTTTTCTATTATTCCAAATGAATTCGTAGATTTCTGTCTTAGTCTATGAAGAACTGAGTTGGAATTTTGATGAAGATTGCACTGAATCTGTAGATTACTTTTGGCAAAATGGCCATTTTTACTATATTAATCCTGCCAATCCATGAGCATGGGAGATTTTTCCATCTTCTAAGAGCTTCTTTGATTTCTTTCTTCAGAGACTTCAAGTCCTTGTCATACAGATCTTTCACTTGCTTTGTTAGAATCCAAGGAATGTATATTATATTGTTTGTGACACTTGTGAATGGTGTCATTTCCCTAATTTCTTTATCAGCTTATTTATCCTTTGAGTAGGGAAAGGCTATTGATTTGTTTGAGTAAATTTTATGTCCAGCCACTATGCTGTGGTTGTTTACCAAGTAAAGGTGTTCTCTGGTGGAATTTTGGGGGTCACTTAACTATACTATATTAACATCTGAAATTAGTGATATTTTGACTGCATTCTTTCCAATATTTTTCCCTTTGACCTCCTTTGTTTTCTAATTGCTCTGGTTAGGACTTCAAGTACTATATTGAATAGGCAGAGAGAGAATGGGCAGCCCTATGTTGGCCCAGATTTTAGTGGGACTGTTTCAATTTTTTTCCATTTAGTTTGATGTTGGCTACTGGTTTGCTGTATATTGCTTTTACTATGTTTAGATATGGGCCTTGAATTCCTGATCTTTCCAAGACTTTTACCATTAAAGGATGTTGAATTTTGTCAAAAGCTTTCTGAGCATCTAATGAGATGATTATGTAGGTTCTTTTCTTTTGATTAGATATATATATATATAGTAGATTACATTGATGAATTTCTGTATATTGAACCACTTCTGCATCCCGGGAATTAAGCCTATTTGATCATGTTGGATGATCATTTTGATGTATACTTGGATTTCATTTTTGAGATTTTTATTGAGTATTATTGCATCAATATTAATAAAGGAAATTGGTATGAAGCTCTCTTTCTTTGTTGGGTTTTGTGTGGTTTATCTATAAGCATAATTATGGCTTCATAGAATGAATTGGGTAGTACTCCTTCTGCTTCTCTTTTATGGAATCGTTTGAAGAGTATTAGTATTAGGTGTTCTTTAAAGGTCTGATAGAATTCTATAGTAAACCCATCTAGTCCTGGGCTTTTTTGGGGGAAGGGGATTTTAATGAATATTCCTATTTCTTTAGGAGTTATGAGACTGTTTACATGTTTTTTTTCTAGTCCTGATTTAACTTTGGTACCTGATATCTGTCTAGAAAATTGTCCATTTCCTCCAGATTTTCCAGTTTTGTTGAGTATAGGTTTTTGTAGTAGGAGCTGATATTTTTTTGAATTTCCTCAGTTTCTGTTATCTCTCCCTTTTTATTTGTGATTTCGTTAATTTGGATATTGTCTCTGAGCCCTCTGGTAAGTCTGGATAAAGGTTTACCTATCTTTTTGATTTTCCTCAAAGAACCTGCTCCCGGTTTTGTTGGCACTTTCTGTAGATCTTTTTGTTTGTACTTGGTTGATTTCAGCCCTGACTGATTATTTTCCTGCCTTTTACTCCTCTTGGGTGTATTTGGTTCTTTTTGTACTAGAGCTTTCAGGTATGCTGTCAAGCTGTTAGTGTATGCTCTCTCCAATTTCTTTTTGGAGGCACTGAGAACTATAAGTTTTCTTCTTACTACTGTACTTTCATTGTATCCCGTAAGTTTGGATATGTTTTGCCTTCATTTTCATTAAATTCTAAAAAGGCTTTAATTTCTTTATTTTTTCATTGCTCAAATTGGCATTGAGTAGAGCATTGTTCAGCTTCCATGTGTATGTAAGTTTTCTGTAGTTTTTGTTGTTGTTGAAGAGCATGGTGATCCAATAGGATGCATGACATTACTTCAATCTCCTTGTATTTATAGAGGCCTGTTTTCTGGGGTTTTTTTTTTTTTTTGGTTAGTTAGTTAGTTAGTTAGTTAGTTTGTTTGTTTGTTTTTTTACTAATTATGTGGTCAATTTTGGAGAAAGAACCATGAAGTACTGAAACAGAGGTATGTTCTTTTGTTTTAGGATGAAATATTCTATAGCAATCTGTTAAATTCATTTGGTTCATAACTTCTTTTAGTTTCACTGTGTCTCTTCTTAGTTTCTGCTTCCATGATCTGTCCATTGACAAAAGTTGGGTGTTGAAGTCTGCTACAATTATTGTTTGTTGTGCAATGTATGCTATCAGCTTTAATAAAGTATCATTTATGAATGTGGGTGCCCTTGTATTTGTAGCATAGATATTCACAATTGAGAATTCATTTCGGTGGATTTTTCCTTTGATGAGTATGAAATGACCTTCCTTATGTTTTTGATAACTTCTGGTTGAAAGTTAATTTTATTTGATATTATAATGGCTACTCCAGCTTATTTCTTGGAAACATTTGCTAGGAAAATGTTTTCCCAGCCTTTTACTCTTAGGTAGTGTCTGTCTTATCACTGATGTCCTTCCTGTAAACAGCAAAATGCTGGGTACTGTCTATTTTTCCAGTCTATTAGTCTCTGTATTTTTATTGAGGAATTGAATCCATTGACATTAAGAGATATTATTGAAAAGTTATTGTGGCTTCCTGTTATTTTTGTTGTTAGAGGTGGATTTATGTCTTGGTGGCTATCTTCTTTTGGGCCTGTTGAAGGGAGATTACTTTCTTGCTTTTTCTAGGATATAGTTTTCCTATGTCTGTTGGAATTTTCCATCTATTATCCTTTGTAGTGCTGGATTTGTGGAAACATATTGTGTAGATTTGGTTTTGTCATGGAATATCTTGGTTTATTCATCTATGGTAACTGAGAATTTTGCTAGATATAGTAGCCTGGGCTGGCTTTTCTATTCTCTTAGGATTTGCATGTCATCTTTCCAGGATCTTCTTGTTCTCATAGTCTCTGGTAAAATGTCTGGTGTAATTCCGATAGGTCTGCCTTTGTATATTACTTGACCTTTCTCCCTTACTGGTTTTAATATTTTTTGTTTTGTGCATTTTTTTGTTTTGATTATTAGGAAGTAGAAGTTTCTTTTCTGGTCTGGTCTATTTGGAGTTCTGTGGGCTTCCTGTATGTTCATGGGAATGTCTTTCTTTAGGGTAGAGAAGTTTTCTTCTATAATTTTGTTGAAGATGCTTAGTGGTCCTTTATCCTGGGAATCTTTGATCTCTTCTATACCTTTTATCCTTAGGTTTGCTCTTCTCACTGTGTCCTGGATTTCCTGCATATTTTGGGTTAGAAGCTTTTTGCATTTTTCTTTGACTGTTGTCTAAATGTTTTCTATGATATCTTCTGCAACTGAGATTCTCTCTTTAATCTCTTGAATTCTGATGGTGATTTTTGTCATCAATAACTCCTGATCTCTTTCCTAGGTTTTCTATTTCCACGTTTGTCTCCCATTGTGATTTCTTTATTGTTTCTAAATCCATTTTTAGATCCTGGATATTTGTTGTTCAATTCCTTCACCTGTTTGGCTATGTTTTCCTGTAGTTCTTTAAGGGACTTTTCTGTTTCCTCTTTAAGGGCTTCTATCTGTTTACCTATGTTCTCCTGTATTTCTTTAAGGGAGTCATTGATGTCCTTTCTTAAATACTCTGTCATTATCATGTGATGTGATTTTAGATCCAAATAATGCTTTTCTGGTGTGATGGGGTATTGAGGCCTTGCTGTAGTGAGAAAACTGAGTAGCCTTGGTTTTTGTTGCTCATGTTCTTATGCTTGCCTCTGGCCATCTGATTATTTCTAGCCTTACCTGTCCTTGCTGTCTCTGACTGGTGCTTGTCCCTCCTGTGATCCTGGTTGTGTCAGAACTCCTCAGAGTCCAGCTGTCTCTGTGGTCCTAAGATTCTGTGATGTTGTGATCCTGAGATCCTGGGTGTGTCAAACTCTTATAAGTCAAGTTGCCTCTGGGATCATGAAATTCTGGTATGATCAAGCACCTGAGATCCTGTTGTGTCAGAGCTATTGGGAGTCAAGATTTCTCAGGGTGTTATAGGAGTGGTTGGGGAGCCAGAGCCCTCTGTTTGCTCTGGGTCCAAGTGGAAGCTGGAAGGAGCCTGTGTCTCTGACTGAGTGACAGTTTGTGTTGTCCTGGTTACTAAGGGAGTTCCAGGTATGCTGGGTGTTGGAAAAGAGTAATATGTAATAAAATATAATTATTAAAGGTATTTTAAGTATCACTTAAAATTATAGTTTTAAATATGTTTTATTTTTAAAAAAGATGTTAGGAAAGAACTTTCTGAACAAAGCTTCAATGCCATGAGAGCTAGCCTAAGTATCAATAGGTAGGACTACATGAAATTTAAAAATATCTACTTACCAAAGGAAATTATTAACAATTTACAAGTTAACCATAGTCTTTTTCCAGCCTTTCAGGCCTACTTTTCAGATAATTTGTAAAAATTATTGTATTCTGATGATTTTTTATTCTATGTCAAGCATGTTTTTTAATTGGATATATTTCTTTATTTACATTTCAAATATCATTCCCTTTCCTGGTTTCCTGTCAATAAGCCCCTTATTCCCTACCCCTTCCCCAGAAGGGTGCCACCACCCCCATCCACCTTTCCCCCTACCACCTGCCCTAGACATTTCCGTGCAACCTTGATAGGACCAAGGGCTTCCCCTTCCACTGGTGCCTGAACAAGGATATTCTGTGTTACATATGCAGTTGGAGCCCCCGGTCAGTTCATGTATAGTCTTTGGGTAGTGGTTTAGTTCCTAGAATCTCTGGGTTGGCATTGTGGATCTTATAGGGTTGCTAGCTCCTTCAGCTCTTTCAATCCTTCCTCCAATTCCCCCAAAGGGGGGTCCTGTTTTCAGTTTAGTGGTTTGCTGCTAGCCTACACCTCTGTATTTGATGTGCTCTGGTAGTGTCTCTCAGGAGAGATTTATATCCAGTTCCTTTCAGCATGCACTTTTTAGATTCATCAAGCTTATCTAGTTTTGGTGGCTGTATATATATGGGCCACATGTGGGATGGGCTCTGAATGGCCATTCCTTCAGTCTCTAAACTTTGCCTCCATATCCACTCCTGTGAAGATATTTGTTCCCGCTTCTAAGAAGGAGTAGAGACATCCACATATTGGTCATCCTTTTTGAGCTTCCTGTGGTCTGTGAATTGCATCTTGGGTAATTTGAGCTTTTGGGCTAATATCCAATTATCAATATCATGTGTGTTTTTGTGTGATTGAGTATCCTCACTCAGAATGATATTTTCTAGTTCATTCCATTTGCCTATGCATTTCATGAAGTCATTGCTTCTGATTGCTGAATAGTATTCCATTGAGAGGTGTACCCCATTTTTTGTATCTATTCCTCTGTGGAAATGCTTATGGGTTCTTTCCAGGTTCTGGCTGTTATAAATAAGACTGCTATGAACATAGCAGAGCATGTGTCTTTGTTGTATGTTTGAGCACCATTTGGGTATATGCCCAGGAGAGGTATAGCTGGGTCCTCAGGTAGTGGAATATCCAATTTTCTGAGGAACCTCCAGACTGATTTCCAGAGTGGTCATATGAATTTGCAGTCCCACCCACAATGGAGGAGAGTTCCACTTTTTCCACATCCTCCCCAGCATCTGCTGTCGCCTACGTTTTTTTATCTTAGCTCTTCTGACTGATGTGAGGTGGAATCTCAGGGTTGTTTTGATTTGCATTTCCCTGCTGACTAAGGATGTTGACGATTTCTTTAGGTGCTTCTCAACCATTCAACATTCCTCAGTTGAGAACTTTTTGTTTAGCCCTGTGCCCCATTTTTTCATACGGTTATTTGGCTCTCTGGAGTCTAGCTTCTTGTTTTCTTTGTATATTTTGGATATTAGAACTCTATCAGATGTAGATATTGGCAAAGATATTTTCCAAACCTGTTGGTTGCCATATTGTCCTAATGACAGTGTCCTTTGCCTTACAGAGGCTTTGCAGTTTTATGAGGTCCCAATTGTCGATTCTTGATCTTAGAGCATAAACCATTATTGTTTTGCTCAGGAAATTTTCCCCAGTGCCCATGTGTTTAAGACTCTTCACCACCTTTCTTTTCTATCATTTTGAGTGTATCTGGTTTGATGTGGAGATCCTTGATCCACTTGGACTTAAGCTTTATACAGGGTGATAAGAATGGATCAATTTGTATTCTTCTGTGTGCTGACCTCCAGTTAAATCAACACCATTTTTTGAAAATGCTATCTTTTTTTCCACTGGATGGTTTTATCTCCTTTGTCAAAGAACAAGTGACCATAAGTGTGTGGATTCATTTCTGGGTCTTCAATACTGTTCCACTTACCTATCTGCCTGTCTCTGTACCAACACCATACAATTTTTGTGACTGTTGTTCTTTATTATTGCTTGAGGTCAGGGAAGTGATTCCCCCAGAAGTTCTTTGATTGTTGAGTATAGTTTTTGCTATCTTGGGTTTTGTGTTATTCCAAATGAATTTGCGAATTGCTCTTTCTATTTCTATGAAGAAGTGAGTAGGAAATATGATAGGGATTGCATTGAATCTATAGATTGCTTTTGGCAAAATGACAATTTTTACTATATTAATCCTGCCAATCCGTGAGTTTAGGAGATCTTTCCATCTTCTGAGATCTTCTTCAATTTTTTTCTTCAGAGACTTGAAATTCTTGTCATACAGATCTTTCACTTGCTTGGTCACACCAAGATATATTATATCATTTGGGACTATTGTGAAGGGTATCATTTCCATAATTTCTTTCTCATACTGTTTATCCTTTGAGTAAAGGAAGACTATTGATTTGTTTGAGTTAGTTTTGTACCCAGTCACTTTGCCGAAGTTGTTTATCAGGTTTGGTATGTCTCTGGTGGAACGTTTGGAGTCACTTAAGTATACTATCATATCATCTGCAAATAGTGATATTTTGACTTCTTCCTTTCCAATTTTTATCCATTTGACCTCTTTTCTTTGTCTGGTTGCTCTGGCTAGGACTTCAGGTACTATATTGAATAATTAGGCAGAGAGTGGCAGCTTTTTCTAGTCCCTGATTTTAGTGGGATTGCTTCAGATTTTTCTCCATTTAGTTTGATGCTAGCTACAGTTTGCCATATATTGCTTTTACTATGTTTAGATACGGGCCTTGAATTCCTGATCTTTCCAGGACTTTTATCATGAAGTGGTGTTGAATATTTTCAAATGATTTCTCAGCATCTAATGAAATGATCATGTGGATTTTTTTATACAGTGGGTTACGTTGATGGATTTCCACATATTAAACCATCCCTGGATTCCTGGGATAAAGCCTACTTGATCATGATGGATGACCATTTTGATGTGTTCTTGGATTCGGTTTGCAAGAATTTTATTGAGTATTTTTGTGTCGATATTCATAAAGGAAATTGGTCTGAAGTTCCCTTTCTTTGTTGGGTCTCTGTGTGGTTAAGAGCAATTGTGGCTTCATAGAAGGAATTTGGTACTGCTCTGTCTGTTTGTATTTGGTGGAATAGTTTGAACAGCATTGGTATGAGGTCCTCTATGGATAGCTGCTAAAATTCTGCACTAAACCAATCTGGTCTTGGGCTTTTTTTGGTTGGAAGACTTTTAATAACTGCTTCTATTTCTTTAGGAGCTATGTGGTTGTTTAGATGGTTTATCTGTTTCTGATTTAACTTTGGTACCTGATATCACTCTAGAGCATTGTCCATTTCCTCCAGACTTTCCAGTTTTCTTGAATATAGGCTTTTGTGGTAGGATCTGATGATTTTTTTGATTTTCCTCAGATTCTGTTGTTATGTCTCCCTTTTCATTTCTGATTTTCTTAATTTGGATACACTCTCTGTTATCTATGGTTAGTCTGGCTATGAATTTTATCTTTCTTGTTGATTTTCTCCAAGAACCAGCTCCTGGTTTTGTTGATTCTTTGTATAGTCCTTTTTGTTTCTCTTGGTTCATTTCAGCCCTGAGTTTGATTATTACCTGCCTTCTACTCCTCTTGGGTTTATTTATTTCTTTTTGTTCTAGAGCTTTTAGGTGTGCTGTCAAGCTGCTGATATATGCTCTCTCCTGTTTCTTTTATCAGGCATTCAGAGCTATGAATTTTCCTCTTAACGCTGCTGTCATTGTGTCCCATAAGTTTGGGTGTACTGTATCTTCATTTTCATTAAATTCTAAGAAGCCTTTAATTTCTTTCTTTATTTCTTCCTTGACCAAGTTGTTATTGAGTAGAGCATCATTCAACTTCCAGATATATGTGGACTTTTCTGACGATATTGTTGTTATTGAAGACCAGCCTTATTCCGTGGTGATCTGACAGAATGCATGGAATTATTTCAATATTCCTCTATTTGTTGAGGCCTATTTTGTAACAGATTATATGGTCAATTTTGGAGAAGGTACCATGAGGTTCAGAGTAGAAGGTATATCATTTTGATTTAGGATGGAATGCTGTAAAAATATCTGTTAAATCCATTTGTTTCATAACTTCCGTTAGTTTCTCTATGTCTCTGTCTTATTTCTGTTTCCATGATCTGTCCATTGATGAGAGTGGGGTGCTGACATCTCCTAATAATATCTTGTGAGTTACCAGTGTGTGATTTGAGACATAGTAAGGTTTCTTATATGAATGTAGGTGCCCTTGCGTTTGGAGCTTAGATACTTATGATTGAGAGTTCATCTTGGTGGATTTTACCTTCCTTATCTTTTTTGATGACTTTTGGTTGAAAGGCAATTTTATTCAATATTAGAATGGCAACTCCAGCATGTTTCTTCAGACCATATACCTGGAAAGTTGTTTTCCAGCCTTTTATTTTGAGGTAGTGTCTGACTTTCTTTCTGAAGTGTGTTTCCTGTATGCAACAAAATTCTGGGTCCTCTTTACATATCCAGTCTGTTTGTCTATGTCTTTTTTGGGGGGAATTGAGTCCATTGATTTTGAAAGATATTAATGAATAGTGATTGCTTCTTCCTGTTATTTTTATTGTTAGAGGTGGAATTATGTTTTTGTGTCTCTCTTTTGGTTTCATTGCAAGGAGATTCCATTCTTGCTTTTTGTATGGCATAGTTTCTCTCTAGGTTGTAGTTTTCCACCTATTATCCTTTGCAGGATAGGATTTGTTGTAAGATATGTGTAAACTTGGTTTTGTCATGGAATATCTTGGTTTCTCCATCTATGTTAAATGGGAGTTTTGCTGGATACAGTAACCTGGGCTGACATTTGTGTTCTCTGAGGGTCTCTATGACATCTGTCCAGGATCTTCTGGCTTTCATAGTCTCTGGTGAGAAGTCTGGTGTAATTCCTATAGGTCTGCTTTTATATGTTACTTGACCTTCTTTCCTTACTGCTTTTAATATTCTTTCTTTGTTTTGTGCATGTGGTGTTTTGACTATTATGTGACAGGAGGAATTTCTCTTCTGCTCCAATCTATTTGGAGTTCTGTAGGTTTCTTGTATGTTTATGGGCACCTCTTTCTTCAGGTTAGGGTCATTTTCTTATATAATTTTTTGAATATATTTACTGGCCCTTTAATTTGGGTGTCTTAACTCTCCTCTATACCTACTATCTTTAGGTTTCATCTTCCCATTGTGTCCTATGTTTCCTGCATGTTTTAGGCTAAGACCTTCTTGTGTTTTATACTATCTTTGACGGTTGTGTCAAAGTTTTTCTATGGAATCTTCTGCCCCTGAGATTCTCTCTTCTATCTCTTGTATTCTGTTGGTGATGCTTGTTTCTATGACTCCTGATCTCTTCCTTAGGTTTTCTATCTCCAGAGCTGTCTCCCTTTTTTCTTTCTTTATTGTTTCTATTTCCATTTTTACATCCTGGATGATTTTTTTCAATTCCTTCACCTGTTTGGTTGTGTTTTCCTGTAATTCTTTCAGGGATTTTCGCGTTTCCTTTTTAAGGGCTTCTACTTGTTTACTCATGTTGTCCTGCATTTCTTTATGGGAGTTATTTATGTCCTTCTTTGATGGGAGAACTGGACTCTGATGATGCCAACTAGTCTTGGTTTCTGTTGCTTAGGTTCCTGGGCTTACCTCTCGCCATCAGTTTGTCTCTGGTGTTAGCTTGTCTTGCTGTTTCTGAGAGTGACTTGACCCTGCTGTAGACCTCTGTGTCAGCACTCCTGTAGAACTGTTTTCCTGTTTTCTTTCAGCCGTTTCTGGGAATAGGTTCTCTGCTCTCAGGTGTGTAAGTCGTCCTGGTGACTGTCTTTCACCTCTCAGTGTGGGCAGGAATCAGAAGGGTCCTGCCCCTGATCGCTCCTAGGTCCTTGCACCCAGCGGGCACAGATGGCATAGGCAATTCCCTCTTGGCTTGGGAATGTGGGCAGAGGTAGTCTCCTCTGATTTCTCAGGAGTGTCTGCCCATCTGAGGGTCCACCTCTCTCCCACATGGGATTTGGGTGCAGGGAGCTGTTTAGCTGGTTCAGTTCAGTTCAGTTCTTGGTGCAGACCAGAACCGCAGGTACCAGCAGCTGACTTCCTATATTCCTGTGTCAATAGGCCCTATGCAGTTTCCTTGTGGACCAGGGATGTGAGCAGAGGTGGGCAGACATGGCAGTCTGTCCTGCGGTGTCAGGATGGTCTGCATTTCTGAGTGTTCAGCTCTCTTCCCAGGGGATTTATTTTGATAATTTTGTTCATATATATAATGTATTTTGATCATATTACCATCCTATTCAACTTCTCCTTGTACTATTCAACTTATCCTTGTACTTCCCCTGAAATGGTTCTCTTCCCAATACATATTCTTCTGTCTTCACATTTGTCTCCTTTATAATAACATGTTAAGTTTAGTTAAAGTTGCATATACAGAGGAATAAGATTATTTACTAGATTGTGGCTAATTTAGCAGCTACTACACCACTGAGGAAAAATAACTCCTCCATCTTCATAAGCCATTATATGTCAAAAGCTCTTCAGCTGGAGGGGTAGCCTCATGTATCCCCCTCTCACACATATACATATACCAATTCACGCTGAAATATTAAGTCTAGATCTTTTGGAAGTTTCCAGTAGGTTATCACACACAGAGTTTATGAATGCAATGACCATGTCAATGTCAAGAAGACAGAATTTGTAAACACACACAGAGTTTATGAATGCAATGACCATGTCAATGTCAAGAAGACAGAATTTGTAAACACTGCTTCCCATCTTCTGGCATTCCTATTCTCACTACCTTTCTCTCATGCTGCACTTTGAGTAATAGCCAGGCTGATATAGATGTCCTGATTAGGGGAAAGTATTCAGCAGTTATTTATCCCATTGATGATTCTCTGCACTCACCACTACTCCCTCCAGAATGAAAACTCTGATGAAGGCTGAGAACAGCACAAATTTACTGAAATAAACAAATATTTAGAAAGCAGCTTGACAGTATGTCTAATTACTAGAACAACTGTAGCACATTCTAAACTATAGCTTATGATCTTGTCAGATATAGGCTTTTTGTGAGATTTACAGGCATGATTTCCTTCTTCTGGAGTAAGCTTCAAATCAAAACAAAAAGTGGCTAGTTACATTCACGTCACTACTAGACCAGTGAGCACATCTTGTGTGACAGGTTACTATTATAGAATTTAGGTTCCACTGCGAGGTAAGAAGATTTTTCTCTCTGAGTGGCTTACATAGCACATTCTTTCATAGATGCTATCAAACTGGGTCTATGTGTCAACTTTGATTTTAAGGTAGTTTAAGATAGCCAGTCTAACTTGGCATTGCCCAATAAAAAGGCAGAGACTACACTCTCTTCTGGCCCATGGCTTAAACTCTGCTCTTTCCCACAACTTATAATAGAAGATTGACCAGTTTTTATTGGTCATAACTAGTGAGATATTAAGGAGATGGGGACTATACTGCCTGACTGGTCACACAGAATAAATATCTAATGCTGGGTTTCACTGATCACTTGAAAGATTTATTGGAGAAGGTGAGTGACTACACACATTTGACATTCTTTAAGGAATGTCACCAGGAAAAGAAAAATACACTTACATATTTTCAAAAGTCACATTTGTAGCTGATTGTATGTCCAGAATTGGTCTTCATAATCAAGCACTATATTCCCAAGAATGCAGTTCAGGTTCTAAAAAGGTTGAGGAAAATAAAGTTTTTTTTTCCTTGTACTTGTACAATATATTAGAAAGTCATCATCTTTCACTGTTCTGTATCTAGTTCATCAAACTGAGTGATGAGTACATCTCTGCTTCCTGGTATAAGCATACATGTGTTTTGTTTACATGAACTTCTATGAACCTACCTACACTCTTGCTGAGGAGGACATTTTAATTGACTTATTTTTACCGAAGTATCTAAAAAAAAAGGGTAAGCATAATTTTATGTATAGTATGTAAATATGTTTAAAAAGTTTCAAGTATAAAATATTTTAATGATTTTAACAAACTTGCAAAAAATTCTAAAATATAAAAATTGACTCCTGACTCTTGTTTGCTCATAAAAGATCAAAATATTTATAGGAAGAGATATGGAGACAACATTTAGAGCAGAGACTGAAGGAATGGCCATTCAGAACTTGCCCCACCTGGGGATCCACCCCATATACATACAGCCACCACACCAGACAATATTGCTGGTTCCAAGAAGCACATGCTGTCAGGAGCCTGATAATAACTGTCTTCTTAGTGGCTCTGAAAGAGCATGACAAATACAGAAACAAATGCAAGCAGCCAACCATTGAACTGAGAACAGGGTCCCTACTGGAGGAGTTAGAGACAGGATTAAAGGAGCCAAAGGGGCTTGCAACCCCATAAGAACAACAATGCCAACTAACCAGAGCTGCCAGGGATTAAACTACCACCCAAAGAGTCCACATGAACAAACCCATGGCTCCAGCTGCATATGTAGCAGAGGATGGCCTTGCTGGGCACCAGAGGGAGGAGAAGCCTTTGGTTTTGCCAAGGCTGGACCCCTAGTGTAGAGGAATGTCAAGGCAAGGAGGCAGAAAGAGGTGGGTAGGGGGTGTGGGATAGATGGTTTATGGACAGGAAACCAGGAAAGGGGATGACATTTGAAATGTACATAAAAATATCCAATAAAAAATTTTTTTGCAGTAGTGGATATAATTATCTAATATATATTAATACATATATTATTTCATACATATATGTATATATACATGAAAGCTAATTTGTTCCATATTTGTACAATATATAGCTGTGACTTGAATGAGGCCCATGAGTATCCATTAAAAACTCCATCTATAGTGCAATAGCTGGAATGCTCTTCAGAGTTTTTCCTAAGAACAAACGTAGGAGCAGTAGTGGGAAATTGAGGCTATGGTATGATTGTCATGAATTGGTTCACTTAACTGTTGAGAGAACTGGCTATTTAGCACTAGGGTGGATTTGTTATTTTTTGGTGTGTAATTTTAAAAAGGCCCCTCAACCCCTCGTTCTGGCTTGTCTCTGGGACCAGCAGCCACCTGTTCCTCCTTGCCCTATGCTGAAAATGGCCATCTGGCCCTGGTTCCCATAGCTGGATTGCTAATCTTCTCAAACCTGTCCTTCTTGGGAATGCCTGAAGCTACTGCTCTCATTGAACAGACTGATCACCCAGAGGTTGGCTACAAAGGCAGCCAATGACTGCTTCATGGCTTTGCCCTCTCTCTCGCCCAGGCAAATCATCTCGAAAAGAAAACACCAGCAGCCTGAATATTTAATACCGGCCAGATTTGTATTGGTAAATTTCCAACCCCAATATGGCCACACAAAGGACACGCAACTCAGTTATAATATTTATAAACTGCACATCTAGATTGGGCAGATGTATCATGACACTATTCTACTCTCCAGCTATAAGATCCCTTGTTACTTGCGGCTCCTCCAGACCACATGGTTCTACTCCTTCTCCCACCTCCTCTTTCTCCATCTTCCTCTCTTATCCTACCACATGTTCCTCTCCTTTCTCCTTCATTTCTCTCCTCTAAAACTTTCATCTCTGCCTTTCCCTTCTACTGCCCAGTCATATGCTCTAGCCTTTATTTGACTAGTTAAGATGGGGAGCAGGTTCACATGGAATGAACTGAGTATGTGATCTGATCCCCAAGGCAATCCACAACAGTTATCCACCTCTTGCTTCTATGCTCTCTTTTATATTTCCCCATACATCCATGAACTAACAAAACAAAAATGCTCATACCAGATTCAACCATCTTGAGAACAGACTTCTCATTGTTCAGAAAAAGTGGAATATCATTCTTTGCAAAAAAAAAAAATCTCAGCCATGTTTTTCTATTACAGTGACACAAAATGGTTTAAAAGAAAACTATTTTTGTAATCTCCCATTTCTGTCTTCTAAGTAATTTTCTTAGTGTGCCAGTATCATTTAAAAACAATAGAGTAAAAGCATTATGAGTTAGAATCCCAAATGATAATTTTTCAGAAAAGTATTGCAAACAATTGAAAGTAAAGAGTTATAATTCTGTATATATTACAATTGCATGTACAGTGTTTGCTGTGGTGATTACTATAATATGCAGTGTGGCAAGGATGCAGTTACCATGGAAACCATACATTTGATTTTTACAAGTTCTGTATAATTCTGTATTGTTGTCTTCACATATTGTCTTTTTACATGGCATACTTTTATTTGGGTCAAGGTAGACTACCAGATCTGAAGACAGAAGTATTGCTGCTTCCTTCAAAGATCTCTAAAGGATGTCAGCAGTATCAGAGTTAATACAGAAAGCACTTATGACACGTATTTCTTATCTTACTTCAAACACAGTAGGCATTGCGGCATTCTTTGAAATGGAATGTTCCCCTCCATTTTTAGCTTGTTATCTATTCACATTTTAATCCTTTGTTTTTTGTTTTTTTTTCATTTTCTATTTCCTTTTACGTTTTTTTTTTTTAACTTACATTTCAAATGTTATTCCCTTTCCTGATTTTCCCTCTGGAGTCACCCTATCCTTTCTCCCCTTCCCCTTCCTCCATAAGAGTATTCCCCCAACTCACCCACCCATTCCCTCCCATCTCCCTGTCATGGCTTTCCCCTACATGGGGGCATTGTGTCTTCACAGGGTGAAGGGCCACTTCCCTCACTGATGCCATCCTCTGCTACATATGTGGCTGGAGCCATGGGTCTCTTCAGCTGTACTCTTTGATTGGTGGTCTCTGGGAGCTCTGGGTAGAGGGTCTGGTTGCTTGATAATGTTGTTCTTCCTATGAGGTTGAAAACCCCTTCCTTCCCTTCAGACCTTTCTCTAACTCCTCCATTAGGGACAGCATTTTCAGTTCAGTGGTTGGCTGCAAGCACCTGCCTCTGTATTTGCCAAGTTATGGCAGAGCCTCTCAGGAGACAGCTATATCAGGCTCCGGTCAGCATGCACTTCATGGCATCCACAACATTCTCTGGGCATGATGACAGTATATCACTGGTTACCCAGGTGGAGCTGTCTCTGGATGACCTTCCCTCCTTCTTCACTCCACACTTTTTTTCTGTATTTCCCCCTGTGAATATTTTGTTCTCCCTTCTATAAAGGACTGAAGCATCAATTCTTTTGTCTTCCAATTTCTTGAGCTTCATGTGTTCTGCTGATTGTATCTTGGGTATTCTGAGATTTTGGGCTAATATCCACTTATCAGTAAGGACATACTATATATGTTCTTTTATGATTGGGTTTCTTCACTCAGGATGAAATTTTCTACTTCCATTTGCCTATGAATTTCATGAAGTCATTGTTTTTAATAGCTGAGTAGTACCCCATTGTGTAATTGTACCACATTTTCTGTTTTCACTCCTCTGTTGAAGGGCATCTGCCTTCTTTTCAGCTTCTTTCTGTTATTAATAAGACTACTATGAACATAGTTGAGCATTTGTCTTTGTAATATTTTGGAACATCTTTTGAGAATATGCCCTGGAGTGGTATAGTTGAGTCCTCACTTTTCTGAGGAACCTCCAGACGGATTTTCAGCATGGTTGTACCAGCTTGCAATCCCACCAACAAAGAAGCACTGTTCCTCTTTCTCCATGTCCTTGCCAGCATCTGTTGTCACCTGAGTTTTTTATCTTAACTATTCTGACTAGTGTGAGGTGGACTCTCAGTATAGTTTTGATTTGCATCTCTATGATGACAAAGGCTGTTGAACATTTTTTAGGTGCTTCTCTGCAATTTGATATTCTTCAGATGAGAACTCTTTGTTTAGCTCTGTCCTCAATATTTTAATAGGGTTATTTGATTCTCTGGAGTTTAAATTTTTGAGTTCTTTGTATATATTAGATATTAGTCCTCTATTGGATGTAGGATTGGTAAAGAGCTTTTCCCAATCTGTTGGTTGCCATTGAATTCTATTGACAGTGTCCTTTGCCTTTCTTAAGCTTTGCAATTTTATGAGGTCCCATTTGTCAATTCTTGATCTTAGAACATATGCCATTGGTGTTTTGTTCAGGAACATTTCCCCCATGCCCATGTGTTCCAGGCTTTCCCTTACTATCTCTTCTATATAGTTTCAGTGTATCTGGTTTTATGTGAAGGACCTTGATCTTTGGACTTGAGCTTTGTACAGTGCAATAAGAATAGATTAATTTGCATTCTTCTACATGCTGATCACCAATTGAACCAGCATTATTTGTTTAAAATGCTGTCTCTTTCCACAGAATGATTTTAGCTCCTTTCTCAAAGATCAAGTGACCACAGTTGTGTGGGTTCATTTCTGGATATTCAATTCTGTTCCATTGATCTACCTGTCTGTCTCTGTACCAATACCATACAATTTTTATCACTATTGCTCTCTAATTGAGTTCATAGAAAGTGACTACCCAGAAGTTCTTTAATTGTAGAGAAGAGATTTAGGTATCTTTTTTTGTTGTTGTTGTTTTGTTTTTTGTTTTTTTTTTTTTTTGGGTTTTTTTTTTTATTCCAAATGAATTTGCAAATTGCTCTTTCCAGTTCTATGAAGAATTATGGGGAATGCATTGAATCTGTAGATTGCTTTTGGCACATGGCCACTTTTACTATATTAATTCTCCCAATCCATGAGCATGGGAGATCTTTCCATCTTTTGAGATCCTCTTCAATTTCTTTCTTCAGACACTTGAAGTTCTTGTCATAAAATCTTTCACTTGCTTAGTTAGAGTCACAAGGAGTTTTCTATTGTTTGTGACTATTGTGAAGGATGCTATTTCCCTAATTTATTTCTCAGCCTGTTTATCCTTTGAATAAAGGAAGGATACTGATTGGTATATTTGTAATTTTATATCCATCCACTTTGCTGAAATTGTTTATCAGGTTTAGGAGTTCTCTGGTGGAACTTTTGGAGTCACTTCAGTATACTATCATATTATCTACAAATAGTGATATTTTTACTTTTTTCTTTTCAAATTCTATTCCTTTGACCCATTTTTGTTGTCTAATTGCTCTGACTAGGACTTCAAGTATTATGTTGAATAGGTAGGGAGACTGTGGGCAGCCTTGTCTGGTCCCTGATTTTAGGGGGGATTGTTTCAAGTTTCTCTCCATTAAGTCGGATGTTTACTACTGGTTTGTCATATATTGCCTTAACTATCTTTATTGCTTTATCTGATCTTTCCAAGAATTTTACCATGCAGGGGTGTTGAATCTTGTCAAATGCTTTCTTACTGTCTGATGAGATGATCATGTGTTTTTTTTTTCTTTGAATCTGTATATATATATAGTAGAATATGTTGATGGATTTCCATAAATTGAGCCACCCCTGCAAACCTGGGATAAAACCTACTAGATCATGATGGATGGTCATTTTGATGTATCCTTGGATTGGGTTTCCAAGAATTTTATTGAATATTTTTGCATGGATGTTCATAAGGAAGATTGGTTTGAAGTTCTCTTTCTTTGTTGGGTCTGTGTTTGGTTTAAGTATAAGCATAATTGTGGCTTCATAGAACAAATTGAATTGTGTTCCTTTTGTTTCTATTTTATGGAAATATTTGAGGAAAAATGATATTAGATCTTCTTTGAAGGTCTGAGAGAATTCTACCCTAAATGTCCTAAATTTATCTGCTCCTTTTTTTTTTTTGTTTTTTTTTTTTTTTTTTTTGTTTTTTTTTTTTTTGTTTTGTTTTTTTTTTTTTTTTTTTTTTTGGTTTTTTTTTTTTTGTTTTTTTTTTTGGTTTGGGTTTTTTTTTTTTTATTAACTTGAGTGTTTCTTATTTATATTTTGAATGTTATTCCCTTTCCCGGTTTCCGGGCCAACATCCCCCTTCCATTCCCCTTCCACTGGTGCTCTTACTAGGCTATTCATTGCTACCTATTAGGTTAGAGTCCAGGGTCAGTCCATGAATACTCTTTGGGTAGTGGCATAGTCCCTGGAAGATCTGGTTGGTTGGCATTGTTGTTCATATGGGGTCTCAAGCTCCTTCAAGCTCTTCCAGTCCTTTCTCTGATTCCTTCAACAGGGGTCCCGTTCTCAGTTCAGTGGTTTGCTGCTGGCATTCGCCTATGTATTTGCTGTATTCTGGCTGTGTCTCTCAGGAGAGATCTACATCCGGTTCCTTTTGGCCTGCACTTCTTTGCTTCATCCATCTTGTCTAATTGGGTGGCTGTATATGTAAGGGCCACATGTGGGGCAGGCTCTGATGAGTGTTCCTTCTGCCTCTGTTTTAATCTTGGCCTCCCTATTCCCTGTCAAGGGTGTTCTTGTCCCCCTTTTTTATTAACTTGAGTATTTCTTATTTACATTTCAATGTTATTCCCTTTCCTGTTTACGGGCCAACATCCCCTGACCCCTCCCCTCCACTTCTTTTTGGGTGTTCCTTCCCCACCCTCCCCCATTGCCGCTCTCCCACCAAAATCCACATTCACTGGGGTTCAGTCTTAGGGACCCAGGGCTTCCCCTTACACTGGTGATCTTACTAGGATATTCAATGCTACCTTATGAGGTTAGAGTCCAGGGTCAGTCCATGTATACTCTTTCCGTAGTTCCTTAGTCCCTGGAAGCTCTGGTTGCTTGGCATTTTTGTTCCTATGGGGTCTCAAGCCCCTTCAAGCTTTCCAGTTCTTTCTCTGATTTCTTCAATGGGGGTCCTGTTCTCAGTTCAGTGGTTTGCTGCTGGCATTCGCCTCTGTATTTGCTGTATTCTGGCTGTGTCTCTCAGGAGAGATCTACATCCGAATCCTGTCTACCTGCACTTCTTTGCTTCATCAATCTTGTCTAATTGGGTGGCTGTATATGTTTGGGCCACATGTTGGGCAGGCTCTGAATGGGTGTTCCTTTGGTCTCTGTTTTAAGCTTTGCCTCTCTATTCCCTGCCAAGGGTATTCTTGTTCCCCTTTTAAAGAAGGAGTGAAGCATTCACATTTTGATCATCTGTCTTGAGTTTCATGTGTTCTAGGCATCAAGGGTAATTCAAGCATTTGGGCTAATAGTCACTTATCAATGAGTGCATACCATGTGTGTTTTTCTGTGATTGGGTTACCTCACTCAGGATGATATTTTCCAGTTCAACCATTTGCCTCCAATTTCATAAAGTCATTGTTTTTGATCTGTATTAATAAGAACTTCAAGACACTGAAGAAAGAAATTGAAGAAGACCTCAGAAGATGGAAAGATCTCCCATGCTCATGGATTGGCAGGATTAATATAGTAAAAATGGCCATTTTACCAAAAAGCGATTTACAGATTCAATGCAATCCCCATCAAAATACCAATCCAATTCTTCAAAGAGTTAGACAGAACAATTTGCAAATTCATCTGGAATAACAAAAAAACTCAGGATAGCTAAAACTATCCTCAACAATAAAAGGACTTTAGGGGGAATCACTATCCCTGAACTCAAGCAGTATTACAGAGTAATAGTGATAAAAACTGCATGGTATTGGTACAGAGACAGACAGATAGACCAATGGAACAGAATTGAAGACCCAGAAATGAACCCACACACTTATGGGCACTTGATTTTTGACAAAGGAGCCAAAACCTTCAAATGGAAAAAAGATAGCATTTTCAGCAAATGGTGCTGGTCCAACTGGAAGTGAACATGTAGAAGAATGCAGATCGATCCATGCTTATCACCCTGTACAAAGCTTAAGTGCAAGTGGATCAAGGACCTCCACATCAAACCAGATACACTCAAACTAATAGAAGAAAAATTAGGGCAGCATCTCGAACACATGGGCACTGGAAAAAATTTCTTGTTCCCCTTTTAAAGAAGGAGTGAAGCATTCGCATTTTGGTCATACGTCTTGAGTTTCATGTGTTCTGTGCATCTAGGGTAATTCAAGCATTTGGGCTAATAGCCACTTATCAATGAGTGTATACCATGTGTGTTTTTCTGTGATTGGGTTACCTCACTCAGGATGATATTTTCCAGTTCCCTCCATTTGCCTATGAATTTCATTAAGGCATTGTTTTTGATAGCTGAGTAATATTCCATTGTGTAGATGTACCACATTTCTGTGTCCATTCCTCTGTTAAAGGGCATCTGGGTTCTTTTCAGCTTCTGGCTATTATAAATAAGGCTGCTATGAACATAGTGGAGCATGTGTCTTTGTTATGTGGTGGGGCATCTTTTGGGTGTATGCCCAAGAGAAGTATAGCTGGGTCCTCAGGTAGTTCAATGTCCAATTTTCTGAGGAACCTCCAGACTGATTTCCAGAATGGTTGTACCAGTCTGCAATCCCACCAACAATGGAGGAGTGTTCCTCTTTCTCCACATCCTCGCCAACATTTGCTGTCACCTGAGTTTTTGATCTTAGCCATTCTCACTGGTGTGAGGTGAAATCTCAGGGTTGTTTTGATCTGCATTTCCCTTATGACTAAAGAGGTTGAACATTTCTTTAGGTGTTTCTCAGCCATTCAGCATTCCTCAGCTGTGAATTCTTTGTTTAGCTCTGAACCCCATGTTTTAATAGGGTTATTTGTCTCCCTGTGGTCTAACTTTTTGAGTTCTTTGTATATTTTGGATATAAGGCCTCTATCTGTTGTAGGATTGGTAAAGATCTTTTCCCAATCTGTTGGTTGCCATTTTGTCCTAACCACAAGACAGACAGATAGACCAATGAAATAGAATTGAAGACCCAGAAATTAATCCACACACCTATGTTCACTTGATTTTTGACAAAGGAACCAAAACCATTCAATGGAAAAAAGATAGCATTTTCAGCAAATAGTGCTGGTTCAACTGGAGGTCAACATGTAGAAGAATGCAGATCGATCCATGCTTATCACCCTGTACAAAGCTTAAGTCCAAGTGGATCAAGGACGTCCACATTAAACCAGATACACTCAAACTAATAGAAGAAAAAGAGGGGAAGCAACTCAAACACATGGGCACTGGAGAAAATTTCCTGAACAGAACACCAATAGCTTATGCTCTAAGATCAAGAATCGACAAATGGTCTGGAGGACTTTTGATGACTGCTTTTATTTCTTTAGGGGTTATGGGACTATTCACATGGTTTATCTAATCCTGATTTAACTTTGGAACCTAGAATCTGTCTAGAAAAATGTACATTTCCTCCAGATTTTCCAATTTTCTTGAGTATTGACTTTTGTAGTAAGATCTGATGATTTTTTAAAATTTCCCCAGTTTCCATTGTTTTGTCTCCCATTACATTCCTAATTTTGTTAATTTGAATGCTCTTTCTGTGTCCTCTGGTTAATCTGCCTCATATATCTTATATATATATAATATATAATCTGCCTTATATATCTTATTGATTTTTTCAAGGAACAAACTCCTGGTTTCAGTGATTCTTTGTAAAATTCTTTTTATTTCTACTTGCTTGAATTCAGCCCTGAGTTTGATTATGCCCTGCATTGTATTATGTGTATTTGCTTCTTTTTGTTCTAGAGCTTTCAAGTGTGCTGTCAATCTGCTAATATATGTTCTCTCCAGTTTCTTTTTGCAGGCACTCAGAGCTATCAGTTTTCCTCTTAGCACTGCTTTCATCGTGTCCCATAAGTTTGGGTATACTGTGCCTTCATTTTCATTAAATTCTAAAAAGTCTTTAATTTCTTTCTTTATTTCTTCATTGACCAACATATCCTTGTGTATAGTATTGTTCCGCTTCCACATATATGTGACCTTTCTCTTGTTTTTCTTGTTATTGAAGACCAGTCCAGGGTGATCTGATAAGATGTATGTGATTATTTCAATCTTCTTGTATCTGTTGAGGACTGTTTCATGACCAGTCAATTTTGGAGAAGGTACAATGAGGTGCTGAAAAGGTATATTCTTTTGTTTTAGGATGAAATGTTCTATAAATATCTGTTAAATCCATTTGGTTCATAACCATTGTTAGTTTCTTTATGTCTCTGTTTAGTTTCTGTTTCCATTATCTGTCCATTGATGAGTTTGGGGTGTTGAAATCTCCTACTATTATTATATGAGGTGTAATGTGGGCTTTGAGCTTTAGTAAAGTTTCTTTTATGAATGTAGGTGCTCTTGCATTTGGAGCACAGATATTTAGGTTTGAGAGTTCATCTTGGTGGTTTTTTCCTTTAATGAATATGAAGTATCCTTCCTTATCTTTTTGATAACTTTTGGTTGGAAGTTGATTTTATTCGATATTAAAATGGCCACTCTCTGGGTATAAAATTAACTCAAATAAATCAGTAGCCTTCCTCTACACAAAAGAGA